>NC_088874.1:31393421-31522039 GCF_032884065.1 Artemia franciscana
AGCTGTCACTTTAACATTGGTGATTTTTCGCCCAGTCGATTACTATGTGTTACCCAGGTGTCTGGTTTAAAATTATGATACCATTAAAGTGAAAAAGCGCCATTTTTCTAGTGAAAATGCGCAAAATGAACGATTTCTGCAGAAAAAAAATCGGCATCATGCACCGATTCAAAAAATTAATTCGCACCCCCCCCCCCTAAAAAAGCACCCAAATGGTGCAAATGTTCCCCATATGGCAACTCTGTTTCTGACCCTTCGAGTAAGTTAAGCACTTGAATTACTTTGTATATAATCTAGGATTTACCAAGGCACATCAGCAGGGGGCTTACGGACCTGTTTTCTCTTCATTTTTTATGTCTTTCTCCCAACATAGTCTTCTCATCTTCTGCTAATTTCGAATATAATTCAACTATTTTTTGTATTTTTTATCTAATACTTACACCCCCACCCTCAGTGTGTTCAAATAGCACCCGTCGAACACAAATCCTGGGTGCGTGCCCGCATTCACCATATTGTATTTATGTTACCGTGGCTGTCCGAAATTCGTCAATTTTCAACGGTGAACGTCCGCAATACCTTTTTTATTCTCCTTGGATTTAGTCAGCGTTGCCAGTCAACTTTTTCAGTTTAATGAAAGGTTTGATGATGACAGGTTTGATTAGGTCAGGTTTTCTAACCCATTTCTCATATTTATAACCAAATTTAACGTAGCCTAAATAAACAAAATACCTATTAACTGTATATGCAACAAACGTACAAAATATTAACTCGATTTGTTTATTATTAAAAATATTATATTATTCTTATATTAATATTAGAGGGGTGCAGCAATTATTTTGAAGTTGTCTAATTGAACACTGAATTTTATAACTTGCGTTAATTCGAAATCTTTAGTAACAATCTTAGTTTATGCCTTGATTGATATAAAGCACGTACGAATATACATAATTTTTTAGGGGGGGGGAGGCTCATAAAACGTAAAAACATGGACAAATCATATGAATAGTATTATGAATAAGCAATGTTTACAATAAAACTTTGATTTTGAGGTGGGGCATGGGGTCAAAGACCCTTCTACGCACTAGGCAGATGTTTTGTTTTGTAGTTTTTGTGTTTATATTTATTAACATATATAGCAGGTGGGAAAACTTGATGGTTTGTGTTATTTTGAAGAAGGCGTTAAGGAACCGAGAATAGGACTCTTTAAGTCATATTGAATTCACCACTATAATTTTACGAGATCTAGTAGCTTTTTCGACGGGGGTGCAGATAGGTGTAGGAGGTGCAGATCTAGTAGCTTTTTCGACGGAGGTGTAGATAGCCCCGAAGCTGGACGGAGGAACGCTCTAGACCACTAAAGTATCACACTTTGGTAATTTATGGCATGATTTTAGTAGGATTTTTCAGTTTCTGTCCTTCTGACAACTTTTAAACACACCCCTGCTAATCGGGCCCATGATATAACTACAATATGTGTGCCTACGCGAGATTCCTGTTTTTTTTTTTTTCTAGTCTAAATTACCTGTTATACTTAGGAGGAAGAATATCGGATTATTGAATTGATTATTGAACCGTCACACATAAGTAAAACTTCTGCTATAGTCGGAGAAAAAGGTCTAGGCGGGGGGGGGGGGGTCTGTATCTCGGCTTTTACCTGAACGCCCCCGATTGCTCCTTGGCACTCTCCCAAAACTGATTTCAAAGATTGTGTTTGCGAATCTTTTAGCTAGAATCGTTCCCAAATGGTGAAGCTGGAGAGCGTTTGTGAACTCTGTTTCAACCTTATTGTGCAAAATATATCGGCACCTATACGGCTGTATCGAGGGGGAGGGGTTAAGGGGTTGACCTCCCCCCGAAATGTTTGTCCGACTCGTAAAAACGTAACATAGATGTATATAAACAAATTTTCCATGCGCTTAAAAAAAATTACCCCTCCCCCCAGAATTAAAATCCTGGATAGTCCCTTGTCTATCCAGGCATTGTCTATCCAGGAGTTGTTACTTATTCTAGACAGTATTGAGTTTTTAGTCTGATTTCTCAAACCATGTTTTCAGACAATAATATGCTTGTTGTTACCCGGATGAATTTATTTAAGTCAAATAAGATCATTAATTTGCTTCCTAATTTAATAGAATATGTTACCTCGAGGAATTTAACTGCGAGTCGGATGCATGGTTTCGCGAATGTAAACTTCCCTAGATAGACAATTGCTTGGTAAGAAACAAAGATTTCCATCAGACACGTACACAGAAGTTGTTTCGTGAGGGGGGGATAATGAAAAAGGGTACTTACGAGTTATCTCGACCATACTCAAGCTCTTGATCTGAATAAAACCGGTTTCTCTGTCTACATTCGGAGATAATCAACTTAGCCTCAGTGAGTAAATTGCTATGCAGGTATTTTTTTGATTAAATATTAGTATGTATAGCTGGTTAGGTTAGGTATTTAATATAATACGTTCTGGGCGGCCTGCTTTCCATAATTCTCTATTGTAGTTTCCATAATTTTGTTACTAAAGTATTATATTTTCATCCCATTTCGGTATATGTCATCAGGATTAACCTAACTTCACTTCTTGAGTGTGGTCGCGATAACACGTAAGTGCCTGAAAAAGAATTAATAACTTGAATAAGGACTGCCTAAAAATGTGTAAAAATATTTTGGGGGGCCAAGCTCCTCTGTGTACGTGCCTGATCTACATATTCGTTTCCATTTCGTCATTTTAAAACCGAACGAACAAAAAATATCAATATGAATTAAAATTATTTAGTAAACAGTGTCATTTCTAACAGGGCTGTGGGGTTGGTTATAAATTATAACCAACTCCGACTCCAGACATTTTCGATATACCCTCTATGACTCCAAGACTCGGACGCGACAGCCCTGTTTTAAAGCTTCATTTAACTAGATTTTATAAGTTATAACCGACTCAAGACGTTTTCAATATACCGCCTCCGACTTCATTTAGCAAAAATTTACTATAACTCCGACCTCACAACTCCAACTCCACAGTCGTTATTTCTAAACAAATATTGTCGATGTTACGCCTAAAGGTCGCGTCTGACATCTTCATACTCCTGATATAATTTCAAAAATCGGCTGCTAAGCTATCCTCTAAAGGGAAATCAATAGGGCACTGTAGATGCCGAGGATCAATGTGTGACTGAATATCTATTGCCCTGCTGATCCTCCCTTTGAGTACAGCTTTAAAAAATTTAAATGTCAGAATGGACCTCTAGACGTGACAGTAACGATATAATCCGTTGCTAAGTCTGAAGTTTGGTCTGGTAGGTTTAGACCCAAAATGTTGCTCTGGTGGGAGGTACTTTAGCCTGTTTTCGTGTATTTTTCATTCCATTGTGCTTTCTTATTTTGGGAAAAAAGTCAGTGCATTAAGATTACGTCGCAGTATTGTAATCACGGTTCAAGTATTTCTGAAAAAAAAAAACTTTTTCTGAGAAAAAGAAATTGGCGTGATAGTAGTCTTGGTGGCGTAAAGCTTTTTTTGTAATGTTTTTTTTTCAAGGTTTTTTTCCACGAATCATACTGCATATTGTCTTCACGAAGCAATATTACCCAAGACTTTGTAAAACAAAAAACGAAAGAGGAAATCGCGTAGGATAATAATCTGACAGAATGGATTGTATTCTCATTCAGTAGGTTTATTTCTTGTCAACAGTAAATGATAATTATCCCATCAGTATTCAGCATTTTTTTTTTTTAGTTTTTTCTACCATATCTATTTTAAACAAGGATATTTTAAAGTATGATAATTTATTAACGTAAATGTTATGCTTTCCTTAACTTATTTGGCCGTCTGTCAGGGCACCAATCAGGGGGGAGGGGTGGGATGAATAGTTCCCCTCTAGATTTAGATTTTTTTTGTATCTACATAGAAAAATCTTTGCCCCTTCGCAACATTTTTGCCAGAACTCGTTCTCTCTCTGAAATCATGAACACTAGGTCGCGTGCGCCAACCGTTTCGGGGATTGTGCCAAGCATGACAGAATAGTACCAAGCGTAGCAAAACTGTAAGGTACATGTGGCTTTCTGAGATTTACACCAGGTGGAGGGAAATCAGCGCCCATTTGCATTTTAAATGAATAAATACAGGGTCGTATCGAGGATTTTTGTTTGGGGGGGGACTTAAAAACGCATAAAAAACTAGATATTGGGGGGGCTTAAACCTCCTCCCCCTCCTGGATACGGCCTTGAATAAATGTCCTTGCTATCTGCACTTCTGAGTTGAGCTATTAAATCTACTGCAGTAATTCAAAAGGCGATATGTTACGCTTTTTAAATTTTACAGGAGATCGAAAAAATTAAAAATTATGCTTTGAATTTTTGGATGTTTTGAGTTTTGGATAATGAACAGTTGGAAGGTTTTCATGTAGTCTTCAAGAAATAACAAATATAGTTTTGATGTCCAAAGCTAAAACTTTTAAGACTCTCTGCTCCTCAGGAAGGGCAATATTTAAAAAATAAGGGCCTCATAGATTTCTTTACCAAGCTGAATCTCCTCTGTATCTGAGCGATTTCCTTTTTGTAAAAGATGCAAGGTGACAAATATTATTTTTTATTTTCAACTTGTAGCTTCTCCTTTCGTAGTCTGGCTGATCACTAGTCACTAATTATCACTGATCACTAATTTCGTCCATCGTATCTAAGCCTAAGTATATATTTTTCAAAAAGAGCTGTTTCTAATCATTTCAGGATCAGCTGCCATTCCCTTTGTTTCAACATATGTGGTCGAGGGTTTTTTCAAATAACCACGGGTGTGTCTAGGATTTTGTTTAGGGGGGGGGGTGCAAAACAACCTAAAATATCCATAAAAAATTTGTTTATTTTTGTTACGTTTTTACGAGTTTGGCATTTTAGAGGGGTCAAGAGAGTTTACGAGTTTGGCCAAGAGAGAGGGGATACCACCCCCTCTCTCTTGATAACGGCCTTGCATTCAAGAACAAGTGCAAATGTAAAATTCCTAAAATAAAGCTTTAAGGTTCCCGTATCTGAAGAATCAGTATTGTATATGCATGTACTGAGAGCCATTAGCCGTATTGCAAAAGTCTTTGAAAATTCCAAAAGTTCTGTCTCGTTGTGCGTTATTAGAAAACTGATTATAAACCGACCTTTATAGATCTTCTAATGTTCACTCCCATATGTCTTTGTTGTAATTTTTATAATTTTGTTGGTAAAGTATTATATTTTCATCATATTTTGTTTTATTTGATTAACATTAACCAAGCTTCACTTCTTGACAGAACTCGAGTGTGGTGGCTATAAGGCACAAGTACCCAAATTCCTTTTATGAGTCAGGTACCAAGTTTTCATATCCGCACCTTTTGCAAAAAAAAACTGATGGGGGACGGGTGTTGTGGATGAGCTACAAGCCCAGTTTTTTCCCAATCAGGTTCCCGAAAGCTTCAGCTAAAAGTTTTATGGGAAGATGGTATGGCGGGGCTGGAAGGGCCTTGAGCCCACTCTTTGCCTTCAATCCCACAGATTGTAGCCCATTGCATGTTTCAGATTAAACGGGAATAGTAAGCCAGAATAGCCTGAAACCAGAATAGTAACCACAACAGTGAAGTTGACAACTTCCGGAAATTTTCAAATTTCACGAGTAATTTTTGTAAAAAAGAGGAGTTGAAATAGAATATCGTATACTTTGATAATTGATTTTAAAAATTATCTCCATTACCTCGAAGGCTGATTATCTTTCCATGGCAAACCTTCTAATATCATTAGTAAAAAAAGAAGCAAAAAACTACCTTCCGTTTCTTTAAGAGAGCTATTTCAATGTAGGAGGCATGTATGTTACCATTCCTTTTTATTTCAGTCCAAACGCAAAAAAAAACGAAATGATAAAACTCGGGCGAAATTACACACCTTTTAACCGCAGACGGTGGCATTTCCGAACCTGTGATAAATTGCGCTTTTTTCGATTTAGCTGTTTCCTATGTTAGAAGGTATATTGGTGATGGGAGCCTGGATGCACCACACATCTTAAGCACTTTTAGATTTTAGTCTGACTCACTCGCAGCGTCATCTTTCCTAAGTGTAATGTCACTTTCATCAATCTGGCCTGTGGTCGACACTTTCTAAAAAAAAAACGCAGAGGCTAGGCATTAAATAGATTTCCTACTAAACTAAAATTGTTGGTTTAGAAAAAAAGGAACAAAGCCAAAGTGCTGGTCCCATAACACAGATATTGTTAACAACCAGTTGTTAGGATGGTAGAAACAACTATTTAGTCTGCATTGCGATGTTGAACTAAGAATATAGTCAGATTTTGCCAAATAAAGGCTAAAAATTGGTCAAACCTAGCTAATGGCAAGATTTTAATTAATGCTGGTCCTGTTCATAACAAAATTTAGTTCTTTTGAATTAGATCTTAAAATTTTTGAATTCATCTTTTTAAATTAGATCTTCTAAATATTTAAATTTTCAATCGTGTTGTGTAGACAGAGGACCCCGATTTCCAATCCAGATAATCCTTGGAACACCTGAAACTAGTGTCTTTAGCCGCACGTCATCTGTACTTAAAATTAATATATAATTTTAATAGATGGCAGGTAAGCTGCCAGTAGAGAATATTCCGAATAGTAAATGTTTTAGCTAAACGCTATTAGCATGCCCTGAAAATGATATTCCAGAAGTTTTAAAGTAAGACTCCCTTTTTCTCGGAATAAATTCAAAATAGAAAAATATGACAAAGAACGGTGAATTTCAAAAAGAATAACCTATATTTTCTTTTTTTTTAATTTAAATATCGACTAGTTACCGTAACGCTAGTTAAAACATAATTTCTAAGCACAAAATACAAACAGTGAACTTAGCCCAAATCATAGGTTTGTTGTTTAAGACTACTTTAAAAATTGTGCCAGAGAAATACTTTATAATACTTTCTCTAATAATATCTTTCTCAGAACAGCTTTGATGTCATTTATTTTATTCGCTATAGAAAGTAAAACCATCAGGGTATTGTTCAATTTACACTTTGTGTTTGCGTTTGTTATTGGATAATTTACAATAAATTTGCGAATTTAAGAGGGGTCACTGACTCTTAGGAATCACGTTCACCAGATGCTGCATGTCAGGTGTAGAAAACTGTGCCAGTCGTGGCAGAACTGTGCCAAGCGTTGTAAGAAAAAGTACGACGCATGTGGCGCTCCAAAATGTACACCAGTTCCCTTGATAATTTCTATGAACGCAAATAATAAGAACCCCGTTGTTGTAAAAATACAATGCAAATGAATAGATGAGGAGGAATTAGAAATAATGAGATAGCAAAAAGGATTAGTTTTTAAATATGTATTAAAAGCGATTTTTAGGGAAAAATAAACCCCTCTCTAAATCCCTGCCATTTGAATTGGAATCGCAAACAAATTCCATAATCATTATGATTGTGTTCAGACTTGAATGTCAATTCATAGGTTCCGTACTCCTGCCCAGGAATTGCGTTTGGATGGGTAACATTAGGTAAATTGAGGACAGGTACATACGTTGGAATTTTTTCGGGGAAAAATTTATAAAAGAAACATTTGTTTTTTAGAATTTGAATAAGAAGTGTCCAAAAATTCAGAAATATTTAGAACTTCGATGCTGGAGGCCAAGTATCCCCACCCCTACGCAAGTCCCCGGTCTTATTGGACATGGTATTAATATTGACACTTAAAAAGTAAACTTAATGTCAAGGCTAGTTCGTTGGCATTTGACTTTCGTCACTTGTTCATATTTCCCTGATATTGGTACTGAACCAAAGATTTTTACACATTTTGAGAATTTTGTCCAACCCTATTTTTTGAATGTTTCATATTAACTTTACTAAAAAATGAATAAATAACGGCATTGTTGCTCTATGTCTGATCCTCTTACTCCAGTTTTTCAGAAATTACAACGATTAACCTGCTTTATCGGTTAGAGTCGTTACACGTGTTTATTTCTTCAACTGTAATTTTGGTTTTTTCGTGATGAGTAGCCAAGTACATCAAATTACCACCAATATATTCTGGAATGATGTTTGCCAATTTTTTTAATAATATTAACAGTTTTCTAACGATTTTTTTTTCTGATAGTACTATATTTTATAATTAGAACACTGATCGATTATGATCTGCCTGATATTCATAATTTTGGATATCAGGACAGAAGGAGATTATAATTTATTCAGCATTAGCAGTTTTGTATGTATTAGAACAAAATGAGACCGCAAACAGTCCAATTTTTGGAGTTATGTATAAATTACAACACTAAGATATTACAATTGTCTAATAATAACTGTTTTATATACATTAGGATACAAGAAGATTACAATTTCTCTGACATTAACAATTTTTTAAGTTCTTGTCTGATATTAACACTTGTTTATCTGACTAATTTGTCTGATATTAAATAAAATACTTAAATGTACCCGGCCGCACGAATTTAGAAATTAAAAAATAAATCAACGATTCAGTGTGTAGTAGAACACAAGGATAGGGTGTAGAAGAACACTAGGAAATAACACTATAGATAAATAATTTTTATATTTTTTGTCTTATTTTTTGTTTTTTATCAGACGATTTTTCCAATATTAAGACTTTATATATTAGAACATATGCAGTTTATAATTCATTCGAAATGAAATGTTTGATATACCTATATTAGAACGCAAGGAGATTGCAATTTGTCCGGTATTAACAGTTCATATGTTTTGACTCATATTTTTGAATTTGTAACGTTATGAAACTAAAAGTTACAATTTGCTAAAAGCTATTCCGAAAAATATTTGGAAAGGTCTTTGGATCCGGATTTGTAAAAACTAAGCCAAAGTATGACAAAGTCCATTCCACTATGTAAGCAAAGAAATAAGTTGGTTTGCATTGAAAATATGTTTCCATGGCTATTGACTTGTCAGAAAACCTCTTTTATAAAACAATCTTCTAATTTGACAAGTTGGAAGTATTCTGACATGGAATTATATATCAGAAGGCACTTTCCATAACTGTTTGATAATACAGTGGATTGATGAGCCCAGGGGCCGATCTCTGCTGTGGGGGAGTTGGGTGGTTATGTTGCTACTTGTCCTTGACAGCAACTGAAACGCCACTTCAGTGCCCTACGTGCCAGGAATGACTCCTATCTTCTTGTCTTGCAAGCTTGTTTGTCTGTATACCCTGGAGATTCCAGGGATATTTATTTCAGGGAAATGGGGACTCTTAACCTCCCTTGTTAAGCTATGCTTGTGGTCAAATATTGAATATTTTTCCGTGGTTCAAGAATCGCATCAAATAAGTCGAGTCCTAGTGTCGACGATTGTTTTAATATGTAGGCGTAAAGATATAAAAATAGACTAAAAGCAATTATAAATTTTTTTATTTTACATCTTAAGATTTAAGCCAGGCACATATGAGGGGGGGGGTATCTTCCTTGAAAATATCTGGATTTCTCCTATTTTATATTTGTGGTTAAAATTATCTGTTATATTTGTCATTTTTCCTTTGGGAAAAAAAAAATCCTGCACATGCACCTGTGTCTTGCCTTTATTAAACTGATTTGAGCTAAAAAAAAAAGGATTAAAAAACTTTATTCGTGTTACTTGGAATTTATCTCCATGACTAAAATTTAGATTGGAAATAGTCGCTGTGGCTTTGTTTTCAACTAAAATAGGGTAGATGCAAAGATTACGGAACACTGATGGAAACTCAAGTTCGTCTTGAAAAAAAAAAAAAAAAAAAGAAAAGAAAAAAAAAAAAAAAAACCATCGTATATCACTTAGCAAGTCCCAAACAATAGCCTTGTTTGTTTTTATATCTCTGCTTTAACTTATGCCAAAATGGCACAGGAAGTATTTGTTCACAATTTTTAACTAGTCTTTACCCTGCACAGTAGACAAGCCCATACTATAATCAATAAAAGAACAGTTAAAAGAGAAGCCTATCTACTCTCAGAAAACGGTACGCTCAAAACGGTACCAAAACAATTTGTTCCGGACAAGGAATACGGTGTTCGTTCTATTTATAGCAAGCGAGTTTGTGACAAGCCTGCAGCTCCTATTTTTCTTTTTTATTATAAAATTAATTTTGTACTTGTGTTCTATTTGGGGTATTACCTCTTAATCTTGCGATTTTCAATTGTTTTCAACATTTTTTATAACCTCTACGAGATTTGGAAAAATGGCTTTTGTTTTCCTGACCAGTCCTATTATGTTGGCTTAGGTTTTTTTTTTTTTTTTTTTTTTTTTTTTTTTTTTTTTTTTTTTTTTTTTTTTTTTTTTTGCCGATTAACTGGAAAATGTGAAATCGGTCCATCTAGACTTGTGATACAAATTTTTCAGAAACGAATCTTATCGTACTTGCACTGAAGGACAATATCCTTATTCACTAAATTCATTAGTCTCAAATCTATTGATAGATTGAGCAAGAATTATAATATTGAAAATACTTTTTTATAGAGAAGGGTCTAAAATTAGGAAGATTGTCCTTTTTCAACGATTTACAAAAATATTCAGTGCATTTTTAGTGTGAAAAACTTCGCATACCAATATAAAATTGAATTCAGTAGATGGACAGAACTGAATTTCAGCTATGAAGTAGTAGGGAAATTTTCTTCCCTCGTTGTTATATTAAAATTGGCGAAGAGCAGGGAAATGAAAACATAGTATAACTATTACAGGGAATACAGACCTTAATGAAAAAAGGAGATATTTAGTGATCTCACTGACATAGCCAACTGACGCAGCAGGGCAAAAAAAAAGAAAAATAATTTGACCATGCCATACGGACCACGCGTGACTGAAGTGCGCCGCTTATGTCGGGAAAGATACAGTGTAGTAGACGTGTGGCTGTGTATGGCACGGAGTGCACCACATATGGAAGCACATGAGGTTCCGAGTTGAACATCAGGTGGTGGATAGTCTGTAATACCTCATAGTGGGCAATCATTGCGCCTAAATCAAGCCTGTGTCACCACCTTAGCCTATATCTTATATAGGGTCCCCAAAATCAAAACACTTCTTCTGCGAAGAGAATGTGTTTTAACGCAGTCGGTGAATCATCATTATAGAGGACTCAACGCTAAAATCTTGCTTAGAAGTGTCATTTTTGTCCTTAAACAAGGGACCACCTTGTTTAAGTGAGTAAGTAAGAAAAAGAGTAAGTGAGAGTAATAATGAGTAATAATGAGTTTAAGTGAGAGTAAGGAAGCTCAGTGCCCAGTCATGAACTGTGAAGGAAATGCATTGAAGCACACACGAGAGACTTTAAGAACCGCTCGTGGTTATCTATATGATCGTTTTTTGTCATCAGATAGTAGTAAGCTAGTTGTAGCATTATAGGTCAATTATGTACGTTTAAACACAGTATTCAATAATGCAAAAAAAAAAAAAATTACTACTTTGAATTTTGTCTTTTGTCTCTTCCCTGCGAAAAAAGAAGCAAATTTAATTTGCTATCCTATCTTGACTCTTTTAATTAGCATATTCAAAACCTAAAAGATTGTCCAGTCGTCCGCGGGATCTTCGGGAACTCAAGGGTATTATCCTAAAATAGCTTATTAGATGAGAAAGTTGATTTTATCCTGCTGCTCTGGCCCTTGTGCTGGGCAGGGGGTTTACTGGGAACGACATTTCTCTGTGGAGGGGGATCTACAAAAAAAGTCAGAGGGATACAGAAAAGATTAGTGACTGTCAAGGTTTCTGTGTGCAAAAATTTGTTTACATGTATTTTTGCTCCTTTTGTACCAGTCGGACAAAACTTTTGAGCGGGCTTAAACCAGGTAACCCCTCCCCTGAATATGATATCGGTGCTAGATATTAGGTTTTTCTCTGTTAGTTGTTTATTTTATTTTTGCTTTGTTTTTACAGTCTTATAATCGTAATAATAATTGAACTGTATTGTTGAGATTAGATAACCCGGTAGCTTGTCACGAATGAAATTATTTCTTTTTGCAACATTTTTTTTTTCTGATTAGGCTGTAGGGATTTTCTTTTTTTGGACGATTTATTTTTCAGCAGAGCCGTAAGACTGTTTCTTTTCAAATTAATAATTATAAAGCCCTGAACTTGAATCTTGGTCTAACCCAACACAAAAATGTCTGTCTTTCTTCTACCCCCTTCCCGTATCTGCCCAGGGTTACGCTATTAAAATAGTTTATTCTGAGCTGTGTCTTGAATCTTCAATTCAGCCTATTTGATAATCTTGAGAATTTTCATGGGTAAGTTTTAAATCTAGTGTCAAACCATAAGGAGAAATCAGGGATTTTTCTGGGGGAAGACATCAAAGCTTAAAAAGCAAGATTTTCTGTATTTGTTTTCTTGATTGAATTAAGTTGTCATTTTGACTCATTTGAAAGGGTGGCACAATCCCCCCGCTCGAGAAAACGAAAAGGCATTGATACGAAAAATTAAAATCTATACGAGAAACATGGAAGATTTTGGAACTTGGCGGAGAAGGGATACGGGCCAGGTCCCTTTCTCATCCTGTGCTTGTGCCTCTGATTTGGTTGCCTCTGAAGCATAAGCTACAGTTTGTGGTACGTTTAGGGATAACTGCAATTCCAAAGTCCTCATTCTACCGTAATAGCCTATATGTTCAAATTTCCGATTCAACCCTTCCTTTCTGGACTTATTGTTCTCTTTGCCACTCCGAACCGGAGTCCTATGCCCTTGTCAAGCTCTTGCTTTGGCCAGGAACAGCCACGGCTTGGGTGGAAAAACGACAAAAATTAAAGAACCAAGAGACTCTCTCCATTAAAAGACCATAGAAAGTTCCGATTTCTATACTGCATATTTAAAAAACTTGACCCATTTTTAAGATGTTGTAACTCATGAATTATTTAGCCATAGGAGGGACTACTGCCCTCCTCCATATGGCGTCTCTAGAAAATGTATCAGGTTCGTCAAGTATCTGATGCGAAGGGTATTCTTAAATTATTCAATAACGGAAATTATTTTGTAATTTTACCATATTACTCCGGTTTTGGGCCATCTGTCGACATACACTGATTTGTTGCGGAATTTCTGTATCACCTGATATTTGTCATATCCCCCAGTTTGATGGATTCATTATTTGATCATCATATCATTCTATCTAATAAATTCACATCATTGAAACATTTTTGAATCCAAAGACTTTGATTAATCAGCTTTTAGATTAGTATAAGTGAATTGACAAGTAAGAAAGACGCATTAGTTAAATTGCAATACAAATTAACTGGATTTATTGATTTTTTATTAGGTAAAAAGGAAACTATTGGAGGGATTTCGGTACACATGGGAGGAGTCGACAGTCTGAGCCTAAGGCCGAAAAATGTTTTATAGTAGGAGGGGCTTTCAGCGTTTCGGTATTACAGGTGTAAATTTACCCTCCAGTCCTAATCTTGTGTTTACAATCTCAGTGTTGGATTTGAGTTTGGAATTATGTCCACACTAATGGAGGTAAATTAGGTGGTGGTGTCCAAGTGGGGTTAAAGAGCTGACTTAACAAAAGTAAAAATGCTATTTGATTGTGAAAGACGCTACCTGGATAGAACGGATCAATGGGGTCGAAATCAACCTGCTTTGGTAAGCTTTGCCCTCGCAAATTAGTTCCCTTCTCCCCTCCAAATAAAGTAAAGAAGCTTTGTAAGTATAAGAGGTACTTTTAAGGACAATACGAGCCGGAAAGCCCCCCCCACCGCCACAAAAAAAATAAAAAATAAAAATGTGACGTTAGCAGACTCTTACGCAGGATTTTTTTTATAAGGGGACAATACTACACTAAAAATTTTTAATAATCTGAATAAGAAGCTATAATAAGTTTGGGGGTATCTACATATTATATAGACCACAGTTGGAGTGAGTCACTTGGAGCATAGCCATATATGTCATTTATTTATCAATGTATGGTGATTGTGGAAAGCTAAATCTCGGTATTAATAAAATCTCATTCTGAATGTGCCCTGACCTGACCCTGAGTTCTTCTTTGATTAATTCTGTTCCTTTCCTTTATGGCATAAATATGGACAAAACTACCTAGTGCACTAATCTAACCTAAGCTTTCCTCTATCGCTATACATTGCAAAAATGAGTTATGGCTATATTCCAAATGACACTGTACTAGTGTGGTCGATATAATACGTAAGTCTCAGTTTGAGAAAAATTTAGGATTTTTGGGGACCCAGGCACCAATTCCCTGCGTACTTTTCTGAACCATAGTCACCTTTGTAATAATCCGTAGACTTAAATATAACAATTATTAATCCAAAACTCCGTTCAGAATCAGAGTTGCCACTTCGGTTTGTCAAACTGACCATCTAACCTACAAAAAGAATTACAATCCGAAATGCGTTCTGTCTTAGAAAATTTTTCGGTACTTGCATGGTATACCCCTGACCACTCAAATTGTTGATTCATTGACGCATTCTAGGCTACAACCATTTTTTTTTCGTTAGTTTATTTCAGCTGCGCGGGAGAAAAGACAAAGAGAAGTGACAGAATAGTTAGAAAATATATAATTTGGGCTATATATTTGCCCATTAGGTGTGGGGGGGGTAAAGTATTTCGACAGTGTGAAGTTAAAAAACAATTCTTGCTTCATAAAATGCTGAGTAAATTTACCTAACATATTAAGGACGGAGACCCGCTGTACTATACCCCATCCCCCTAATCTGCAAATATATGACCCAAATTTACTTCTAAAGTATTATATTTTTTATCTTACTTAGGTATGTTTCACTAGAATTGAGCATCAGAGAAGCATATTAGAAGAATATTAGGTCGGGGGTATATCATACAAGCACCAATTTTTCGTGTGTGAGGGACTGAACTGATAAAGAACACTAAATAAAGACAGAGAAATTAAAATTTTTCTCAAAATTTAGTAGTTTTAACGATAAGTACAGAAGATTAAATCTTCTTCTTCCCTTAGATTCATGCGCAAGTCACTGTTTCAAGACCAAATATGCTGCAAATATCACAAATATAAGATTGAAGTTACTTATTACACATAAATTAGATATAAAAAAAGAAATATAACACTAACTTCTCCATTTAAAGCTCTTTTCAAATATAATAATCCCTGCCATTGCAATTGCGTCCCAATCTCTCTAATGGATATTGTGATATCTATTGAAACTTTGTTGAAACGTTGAAGAGCTTTGTTACGAAGCGTCCATATGTAGCCTTGCATACTAACGAAAGTTTTCTGATTTTGTCACCTTTTCGAGGGGCCACCCATTTTGTGTCAGCTGGTGTACCTCTGACAGTGCTACGTGTGCCGTACACTTCCACCATGCATGGCACAGTCCCTGTAACGCTTGGTATGGTCCACGTAACGCTTGGCACAGTTCCGCCACGCTTGGATCACTTTGGCCACACTTGGCACGCGTCACCTGGCGTACGTGATTTCTGAAAGTTCGCACCTGGTCGATTTATTTTGGCTCATTTCTTGTCTATAGTTGGTTCACAATGCCGAATAAAGGCAATCTGAAAACAATGGCAAACTTTTTTTGTACATCTTAAGATTATATTTGGGCCATTAGGGATGGGCTGGGACCCAACTGCGAAGGGAGAGTTTTGAATGGGGAATCATTTTTTCCTATATTATTTCTGTCCAAAAATTAACCTTGACTGAATACACTATCTGTGGCAGGCATGGCCGTATCCAGGGGGCTAGGGGTTGGACACCCCCTCGAAAATGTTTGTCTGACTCGTAAAAACGTAGCAACAATGAAAATAAACGATTTTTGATTCTTTTTAGTTTTTTGTACCCCCCCCCCAAAAAAAAAAAATACCATACACCTCACCCATCTCCTCCTAAAAATTTTGGATTGAACGCTGTGGCAGGCAATCCCTCTTACAACCCTTTAAATTTAATCAAGTTTGCAAATTTCTCTCCTCGCCCACGCTTGTGCCTAGTGTCAATAGGTAAGAATAAATGAGAACAGATAAAATTTCTTCTTAGAACTCAGTGGCTTTAGTGCCTTTTGCAGGGAGGGGAAATAACTGCCTTGAGCTTGTCTAAGCATTCCCGGTTTCCTGAATTTAAAAAGTGTATTCCAGCAATGTGCTTTGTGCGTTCTTTCATCTTAGAAAGCTAAGACGTCACTCAGAGTTAATTGACCTTGTTCCGCATTGGAATAAGCTGTAACTTATTCAGCAATTAATCTAACTAACAAACTAACTGGGCACGGGGCTGGGCTTCATTAAAAGAGTTATTGTCGTCAAAAGTTAACGTTGCTTGGAACACAAAAGTTTTGTAACTCCCCAACCCCCGAAAAAAATGACCCCCTCCCCCAAACAAAATCCTAGATGTTTTTCTCTAATCTAAAATTGCTTTCCAGTTGTTGTTTTTTTGTCAAGGCGTGCTGTCGTTAAAGTGTTGTATTTATGGCTTATTTTGGGCGCAACTTGGCACTTGTGCTAGAATCCATTTATGGTAGGAAAAGAGGGGGGAGGATTAAAAGTAGGAGAACCATAGAAAAATGTGGGAAAGTCGTTTTAATCACGTGATATACGGGACTTGACATGTTCATGAATATATTTATAGTCTTAAGAATAAAATCTCGAAAACTTCGGAACAATCTAAAAGAGTGGTAGTACTTTTCAAACGTTTAGCTTTTTTCTCTCTAATGAAAATAGCCTGTTCTACAGATTATCAGTTAGATCGGAGTTCTAAAAGGGAATAACGTTAGGCTGTAATCAAGTATTTCTGTGAAACTAAAAAAAAAAAAAAAAAAAAAAAAAAAAAAAAAAAAAAAAAAAAAAAAAAAAAAAAAAAAAAAAAAAAAAAAAAAAAAAAAAAGATGAGGGAGGCTAAGGTTTGCAAACAGACACAAAAACCAGGTGAGGTACCCTGGAATTATCAAACAAATTTGCTTCTCCGTTGAAACTCTAATATTTCGGTCCGATCAACCCCCCTTCCTCTGTGTATGTGCCTGAAGTGAGCTACTTTTTCTATGAGAGTCTTCTCATCAGTACTGTTTTAGAGTGAGAGTCAGTTTCATATGAAAAATAGAAGTGGGGGCTTTGCTGGATTTCAGGCAATCTGTAGACTGCTTTTAATCGAAGGAGGTCCGCATTTTTTCAAGTGTCGGTGACTCTCACTCATCTGGTATAAATCTTGGTATGCAAATTGTTCTACCACGCGTGGCACACTTCCACTACGCATGGCGCACACCACTATTTGTCAAAGTGGTCAACTCTTTGCAGATGTATTTTATCATGTTTAATAGTATATAATAAAAATAATAATAAATTTTTATTGCCCACAAGAGTGTGCAAAAGCCCAAAACTGACGGAGTAGGAAACACAAAAACAAGACACAATGAAAATAGATTCGAAACTTAACTATGACAAGCCTATAGAAATACATTCAGGAAAGTAGAATCAAAATTTAGCCACTTTCCAAACGACTCAGTTCTTCTTCGGGTAGTGGCTAGTAAAGCTAGTAAGTGGCTAGACATCTAAGGAGCTAGTGACTCCATATCTGGAGTCACTATATATATATATATATATATATATATATATATATATATATATATATATATATATATATGTATATATATATATATATATATCATGAAAAGAGAAATCACCAATGCAACAACACAAACACACAAAAAATATATATATATATATATATATATATATATATATATATATATATATATATATATATATATATATATATATATATATATATATATATATATATATATATATATATATATATATTAGTTATTATTAATCCTTCGACAAATGAAAGTTGTGGATTCTCTATAGGCGTACATTAAATTTTACTAATCTATCTTAACTTATCAGATAGATTTCAAACAAGTGTATCATTTATTTATGCAAAGTGTGTATTGAGAGATATTTTGTTTAAAAAGGGCACGCCGCTTTGTTTTCAAAACTGTTTTCATCACCATCAATTATATTGCTGTTGATTGCTTCATTAAGAGTGACTTCTGATGAAGTAGCTTTTCTTAATTACTACTCCTAACCTACAACATGACTATGAACTTTCAGGTTTAAATCATTCCAATTGCGCACTTCATAGTTATACTTGTTAATAGCTTCGTCATTCGGAGGAGGATTAGGGTGCAATCCCTCTGGTATCGCCAAAGGTCTCATTAATTGGGGTGATAAAATAATTCTGAAGTGTTCTCGCTATTCATGTGTGCCAGCAAACAATTTGTGTGGGGTGACCGTCATTTTTTTTTTTGGGGGGGGGGGCGAGGCGGAGGTGATCACGGTTTGTAAAATATGTTTTCCCACATTTATTGAATCCTATAAAGTTATGAACTTTTGTAGACAAACACCCTTTCTAACCTGGCTAGCAGACATCCATACCACCCATTTCAAAATTAATAGTTTTCGTCTGCTTCCAATACAATTGAAATCCTCCTCATTTAAAGAACTCTTAATAACAACTGACAAACAACAAAAGTTTTGCTTTTATTTTTTTTTTGTTTTTAGAAAAGGTAGAAAAATAGGTTTTTACAAAATTCATGCTTTTTTCTGTTCTGTAAAATTTATTTTTTGGACCCTTTTACATTCCTTTTATGTTAATTTTCTATAATTTTATTTAGGCTGGCAAAATATATACCAGCCGATAAAGATGAGGGGGATTATTCAACTCAAACGTTGATCCAGATTATATCCCGGAAAATTAATCTCTGGTGGTTCTTTTGAATTATCCCAGTTAAAAAACGTAAACTGTACAATTGTTCCAGCTTCTTGGAGACGTACACCAGGTATCCTCCTGCAGGAATATCGTAGTTACCATCAGGAGATTTGGTTGAAAGAAGACTAAAAAGATCCAGATCACTAATTGTACAGAAATGAATCCATTAATCTATTAGGGATAGTGTGGTCACGGTTTTTCCCTATTGCTTATCTTTATTTTTTTTTTTTTATTATTATTTTAGCTCTGGGCTGGTTAATTATTTAAGACTCTAAGCTGACAATCGTAGCTTATATTTATAATCAGAGTTTACGAAAATTACCACTCTGTGCCAGTTTTAGTTACATCCACGTGTATTTCCACACCACAATGTCTTTTTAGTTCTGTTTACTTAAAACTGTATGGCAGAGGTCATTGCACATTACGATTGTTTCCTCTTTTATTTTTGAGGAATATAATTGTCTTTATTGATTTTCCGAAGTGTTCTTTTATTGTTCTTTTGAAGTAGTAACCCTGAACACGAACTAAAGGACATCCAAGCAAGAAAAAATTACAACAGGGACAACGGCAACCAAGGAAATTTCTCCAAGAGGAAAGTTTTTTAATGACGGGGAAGGGGAGGTAAAAATCTTTTAGAGAATTTTCCCCTTAAAAATGCCAAGGACAGTAAAATTAATACTTTTTAGTTTAAACAGTAAATTAATGCACAACTGCATCTTAAAAATTTGAAAAATTGTTAATTGAAGTTTGAATGAATAAGACTTTCATCTGCAGTTATGTAGTTTTTGGCAGTCGCGAGTGGCAGATAAAAAAAATGTAGATGAAAAATTAGCAAAAAATAAGATAAAACATATGACACCAAACAACTTAAGAAGATGTTGCTTTCATTTGAAGGTTTATTTGTCTTTGGAAATCAAACGATTGTAAACCTTCAAGTTTTAACGGACAAAAGGCATTGTCAAATTTAGCTAGATAGTTTTATTCACTTGTTCACATATTTTGATGTGGCAATCCTGGCGAAAACGTGGTGTTGCTCTAAAAACTTGATACTTTCGAAACGTCATAAATAATTAAATATTTAACGGCTATTAATATGGATTCTGATGAAAATTGTATCGAGTGTGTGCATAGTTAAAAATAACAGTAAAAGATACTGTCACAACACAATCTCCATTCGAAAGGTACCTTACTTTCCCAAATAGGGCGACCAGTTGAGAATTCAACAATTTTAAGGAGACATTGACCTGAACATTGCATTCAAAAATTCAAATAAAACGCAAACTTTTTCAACTATGGCAAAGTCAAAACCAGCCCAATTTTAGGGGTATGGATGTTAATAGGACCCCCTGCTCTTATGGTTACTTTTATACTGGAAGGACCCACCAACAACTTGGAGAGAGATTGTTGGAATACAAATCTTCCATCGACAAAGCCACGAGTCTATGCCAAAGCTAGGGTCGTATCCTGTTTTTTTGGAGGGGGGTTACAAAAGGTTTTCTTTTTTTTTGGGGGGGGGGTACAAATTTTTTAAACGTATCGACAATTTGTTTATTACTCGTTTTTGTTACGTTTTTACGAGTCGGACAAACATTTATTTTTTTTGGAGGGGGGGGGGGGTCAAACCCCCTAGCCCCCTTGGATATGGCCTTGGCCAAAGTCCTGGTAATTTTAATTCCGCCTATCCCAAACATTTACGATAACAAACACAATTCTTTCTTTTTGTTCAAAAACACCTCCTTTACTGGCGCCTTTAAAGGTCTCGTGCATGTTTTCGAAGAGCCAGTCGAAATTAGCCCTTAATAGAGATACTGGAGAAACTTATCTGAGCCCATTTGTAATGAACTTATTAATACAGAATTGTACCTTTTGTATATAATCATTTCGCATCTTAATAAAATGTTAGGTGATGTTAGGTCACCTTGAACTGTCATTCAGTGGTGGATTTTTATTCAGTAGCCCTTTCACCGTTGCATGCACAGGGCCTTCTTTTACTTTAATGATTGTTTTTTTATGATTCGTTTTGTTTATTTTAGTGGCCTTTTTTTGTGGTTTGTTCTTATTTTTGCACTGAGGACGGCTGAGTGGAGATCTTGGCCAAAATATTTGCAATGTTTTTCATTTTCACTGGCTGGAAATGCCCCCTTTTTTTTCTTCTTCACGAATATTTTCTGCGCTTTTTGAAACAAGCAAAAGAAAAATCTTAGAAAATCCATGAGGCTACGCCAAAGCTAGGGTCGTATCCTGGGTTATTTTCCATAAGTATGAATAGACCTAAGATGAATCCGCGGGGGCATATTATTTGATGTCCTTAATGCTTTAATTCTGTAAATTCTTAAAATAACTAAAATTTCCACTTATTGCTTGATAACAGATATATCCCATTCCGAAGTCAAATTTTTCGTCTTTAGTCTGCTATACCCAAATATTTCCCAGAATTGAGGACTGTCAAGTAAACTGATATATAGGCTTAATATTGCAGACTGCTATCTAAGTAGGCACAGGGGCAGTTTTAGGTCTAGGCAAGGGGTAGCTGCCCCCTTCCCCAGTTTTCTGACATCTGGTATTAAATTCCTTTTATTTTATATTTTTACATTCCTATTAAGGCACTATTTTACACTCTGTTGACACTTAATTGACTAACAATTGTTGCAATCTTAATTTTTGTATACCTTTCTCCCCCCCCCAGTTTATGGGGTCTAAAACTGGTACTGAGTAGGCATACGTATTTATTAATTTGTCCATCCCTCTCTTTATTTGTAAAAAGCTCTCATCTTTTGGAGATTATTTGATCTCTTGCCGTGGAAGGACAGCGCACTCCATACGTAATCTAGTCTATCTGATCGTGGGAGCAGCCTATGTCGGACTTTATCGATGGATGGGACCTTTTTTTTTAGAATATTAAAAGACGGAAATTATGTGAAAATTGTAGGAACTTATAGGAAGGGGAAAATTAAAAGTTATTGGCGGAGGTTTACTAGCCTTCTAACGATAAACAAAATTATCAAAGGAATAACAGTCGACGGCCGGTAAATGGTGTGGAATGAAATAGCTGCAATTTTTATCTGTCAAATATATTTATTTTTCTTGTGGATAAGATTTTGACTTAGAAATAGCCTGGTTGCTACCGGTACAGATTACAAATGGAATGACACCAAATGCCTTCAAAACCGTAAATATTTTTGTTAAAATATTTTATAGTGTTGTCACTGTTTTTGGTCTTTTTTTATAGCTTTTGGTCTCTCTTTTTATATACTATATAAATATTTTATGGATTCATTAATTAATAATATGTAAATATAAAATCTAAATTCTTTAATTCATACAACTGAATCCAATTTCTGTATACTCAGCGGGGCCATAATGCCCTTTTAGCGCTGTTAAAAATCTTTTTTATGCTCTTGTTTTTCACGTTGATTTGGCTACCGTTCTTCGATTTCATGTTTTGTGTGTTATGGATTTTATGGATTCATTCTTGTTTTTCACGTTGATTTGGCTACCGTTCTTAGATTTCATGTTTTATGTTAGATTTCATGTTAGATGTTAGCTTTTTAACATAGCACCATTTTTAACATGTTAAAATGTGATTTTTAACATGTTTCATGTTAGATTTCAACATTTTATGGATTCATTCTTGTTTTTCACGTTGATTTGGCTTCTTGTTTTTCACGTTGATTTGGCTACCGTTCTTAGATTTCATGTTTTATGTTAGATTTCATGTTAGATGTTAGATTTTTAACATAGCACCATTTTCTCTTTTAGGAGCGGGTATCAGGGCATGGTGGCTCAATTGGTCAAATTACAAGCATTGGTGGTGGTGCTACGTTTGCTGGCGGGGCACGCTTATCACATACACCTAATGCTGATTTTCAGCCACCTTATTTCCCACCACCTTTTTCACAAAACCAGGTAAAAAATCTTTATTTGTTGCAGTTTTTGGAAGGAATGTTTTTCTTTTGTATTTCTTATGTGCAAAAGAGTAAATGAAGACCTGGCAGTGCTGGAGATTCATCCAGTTTTATGATAATTTTCTTATTTCGAGTCTCCCACTTGAGAGGTAATCAATGAAGAGTAAAATGAACGGGATAGGGGTAGCTTTTCCGATATAATTCCAAACAACCTACTTGGTGATTGGGCTCAAAAGATGTCATGAAGACAAGGCCGTATCCAGGGGGCCTAGGGAGGTTTTAATCTCCCCCCCCGGGATGTTTGTCCGACTCTTAAAAATGTTACATAAATGAATATAAATAGATTGTTGTCTTTTATTGTACCCCCCAGCCGAAAAAAATCCTTGATACGGCCCTGCATGAAGATGAAGGATGTTGAAGTTAAACTCGGAAGTATTTTTTATTTGTAAGGATTGCTCTTTTTTTTTGGAGGGTTAAAATAACAAAAAAGAGTAAAATTATACACGGGCGGGATTGGGGTATCTTTTTCCAAGATAATTCTAAACAACCTACCTGGTGACAGGGCTCAAAACAAGTCATGAAGACAAGGATGTATCTAGGGGGACTAGGGAGTTTTTAGCCCCCCACCTCCGGAATGTTTGTCCGGCTCGTAAAAACGTTACATAAATAAATATAAATAAATAGCTGTCGTTGTTTGTACCCCCCCCCTAGCCGAAAAAATCCTGAATACGGCCCTGCATGAAGATGAAATATGCTGATTTAAACTTGAAGTATTTTTATTTGTAGGGATTGCGCTTTGTTTTTGGCCGGTCAACTTACGACAGACAGTGCGTAGACCCTTGGTCGGTACAAAAATATAAAGACAGACCGAAATTGACACTTCCCTAAATTACTTCATGGGTTTCTCACTCCAGATTGATAAAAGGAAATAAGAATCAGATTGGATTTTTGATGTTCTGTCTTTCCCTTTTGAAGTGCGAGTTAATTGCTGTTTTTGTTGTCGATGGGGGGTTACTGCTCAAGTCTGATGAAGAAAGGGTTAAAATGTTGTCTAGGTTCTATTGGGTCATGTAAGGCTTCAAAGAGAAGGAACAACCCTTTGTGAGACTAATTTTCAACACTTTAGCCTTTCTATCAGAAAATGAAGCTAAAAAAAATGGAGTGGTAGAAAAGATTTGGACGTATCTAAATGTTGTTTTGCATCAGTAATGATTATGTAGTAGTCTATCGTAAGCAGTAGAACAAAAAAAAAAGAAATTTTATGGACTATTTTGGGAATTATGGGACAAAATATGAAAATCTAGATAGTTGTTGGGGTGGATATCTACCTACGCTATTTAATGCTTAGCACACGTATCAAGATCCCATAGTGTCTTTATAATAATACCAGACGTAAAATTGTGCTAATTTCCTGTTTGTGAAGAAATTTTTTCCTGACAAAAAGTCTAGATAAGAAAGAATTATCTGTCTCAAAATATTTTTTTTATCATATTGATACAAACATATAAACGATGATATCAAAATTCTCTTGTATTGATGCAATTTAAACTATGTGGCACAGTTGAGTTAATATTTCCTTTTTATTGGAGCTGGTGTCCATAGTATCTAAATGCTAGTTTTTCCTTTACCATAATTTTATTTTGTTTCGACCATTATATACTCTTATAGAATTTAAAATGGGAGGGAGGGTGGCTAAATAGATTGAAAAGCATTGCCTATGCCTAAAAAGCGTACATTTATATGTGCACTCTGTGGAACATGTTTCATTACTCGTGCCTGCAACTTCAAACCATATGGGAGAAGGGGTTTAGTCATGGCTAGGGTAATGGATTCCTATTACATAGTTCCATGTGGAAAAGTCCGTGAGGAAAGGTGTTTTTTTTACCTTAATAAGGGTTTTGTTAAATTAATCAAACAAATACATCGAGCACCAGAGGCAAACTGGTTTAGGCTACTCGCCCATAGCAAACTATTTAAAAAATCCATTATATCAAACAACAGAATAATAAATACAAGAAGAAAAATAAAGTAGATAAAAAGAAATAACGACAATAGTGGCTCAACCTGACTCGTAACGCTTCAGAAACCACAAAATACTATACAATCACGTTCCTTTCTCTACATTCTCTCTCTAAAAAAAGGGGGGTGGTGAAAATAAAGTCTGGTTGTTTGAATTGGTTAAGCAGAAAATTACACGAGTTTATATGGTGCTTGTAGGATATAGCCCCGACCTGGTATTCTTCATCTAACTAACCTGATCTATTTAAACTATAAGATTGATTCCTGCAATTTCCCCATAGATTTCTCTTGCACAGAAAACACACACACTTCACGGAGGTAGTTAGGTAAAATTCTAGTTTAGGTACTTTTTACTATCTTGGAAAGGAGTTGGGTTAGGAAAATGTAACTTTCATGGATGGGTCTACAGACTTGAGTATGTCCTGAGAAGGTATTTTGAAGTACCCCTCCACTCCTTCTCCCTCTAGAGGGCAGTGACCTTTGATGACATTTAAAATCTATGTTATGAAAGTGAAATCTTGCAAAACAAACCTTCTGCTTAAGTGAAGTATAAGGAAACTTTTTTCAGCTTCGCAACTTTGCTCAATCACAATTTCAAAGATATGCAAATACATTTCCTAAATTTAGAAAAGCCATTGATATAGCTTAAAATTCCACTCAAATGACAGGAATTGCATTTTCAGAACCAAAACCAGAGAAAAAGAAACTGATGCCTGAAAATTTATGTAAAATGTTGATTTGTCAAAATTTCAATAGGTATAGACCTGTCAAGTAGGCGCATTTGTAAGACTTAGAAATCAAGTGGGTTAACATGGAATCTTGGGAATACTTCTCCAGAATATGTTTTTGGCCCTGGATTTATTGATGAAAGTTTCATTTTCCTAATCTAACTCCTTTCCAAGATAGCAAAAAGTAGCTAAAGTAGAATTTACCGGTAGTTATTCCAATTGACAACTGGATGTTAACATATGTCTAGCTCTCATTCAAACCAGGCTATAGACTACGGTTCGTAAACTCACAAATAAATGAAATGAATCGCACTAACAAATTATATTCTAATTAGATGAAGAATATTAGGTCGGGGCCATATCATACAAGTACCGTATATATATCTATAAAAAATAAAGAAAAACTGTGAAGTTTAATTGTCAGTGAAAAGACGCCCATATTCAGATTTTTGGGGGAGTTGCACAAAGTTTTGTGCAACCCCCAAAACAAAGTTTTGGGGAGTTGCGGGCGCCAAATTTTAAAAAAGAAAGAAAAGTAGATGAGAAATCAGCCAAAAAAAAGAAGAATTTTGGCCAACGAAAAGCATTGTCATATTTAACTAAGTTGATTTGCTCATTTATTTCCACGGCTTAGAGTGTCAACGCTGTCCAAAATGTGATGCCACTGAAAACTTTCATTATTTTGAAATAACCAAAATAAAAGTCTTGGATAATCGCAGTTATATGTTATCAATAGGCCTAATGTCCTTGCTACTTCAAGCGTTTGTATTCATTGCAGGTTGGAGTAGAATTTCACCACGTTACGGATCCATATACCCAGTTGAATTTACACCAGACTCATTACCAGACACATCAGATAACTCAAAGGACAAACTCCCATGACGGATTACGGAGGTCTGACAATGAAATCCATGTAAGATTATATATATTTTTTATTTTTTTTATTTAGTGCTTCCTGTTTTATCTTCCTTCTTACTTGCTAATATATTATCAGGACGCTTTTCTCATCAAAAATTATCAATTAATTTTAGCTTTCGATAGGCATATCCGCAAAAAAATGTATTGAGGTGCGTTTCAGACAGGGCAATATTTGGAAAAAAAAAACGTGAATTCTGTTCAAACATCAGTAAAGAATGAACTTTTCGAAATGGGACTAAGGTCTGGCCTTCTTAGGCAAATATCCTTTCTAAATATCCGATCTTTTATGAAGGTCTTGCTTTCTTTGTCAAAGATTTGCCTGAAAAATCTATAGCTTTATCTTGTTTTCAATTGGTTGGACGGCTTACGGATTATGTAAGTTACAATTATCCGAGAACAGGAAAGCGAAAAATTTTGGCCGATTTTAAATAATTATGCTCCTTTTTATGTTCTTTGGTAATAATTATTGTTTTTTTTTATTATAATATACAACTTTTATGTTCTTTAATAACAATTATTTGTTTTTATAATATGTTTTATAATATGGCTTTTGATAATTTTTGGGTTGACGTCAAATTTAGTATAAATTTTATATCTGACAACGATAAATCATTTTGCAATTACATAAAGCTCTAAACTTAAAGTTTTTAAAATGGATTTTAATTGTAATATGTGACTTTCCGTTCTAAAAATAAGTAATTAGGGCCCCCTCAAGGTGGCACGTATTCCCCCAACCGGTTATATCATTCCACAGGTGCACATCAGTCTGACCCTTAAAGGGGGGGGGGGGTCAAACAAATTTTTTTTGGGATTGTCGGTAGATAAAATGGAAAATTACGTTCTTAAGCCCCTTTTTTCAAGGAGGTATTCATCGGACCAATGTCGGTGGGGTCTTCAATAATGAAGTATTTTAGGTAGAAATAAAACACGAGATAAAAATTAATTTCTGTGCAAACTGCGAACCCACCTACTGTCCTAATTCTAATTAAGAACAATCTAATGTACATCCCGTAGCGAATCTCAAACGATATTTTGTTACGATGATGTCAGTAAAAATGTCACAATTACTGTGTTTTTTTATGGCACTTGCTATTAACCAAATGACATATAGCGATCGCAAATTCTGTCGGTCTGTCTGTCCCAGTTTTGCTACTTTAGGCACTTCCAGGTAAGCTAGGACGATGAAATTTGGCAGGCGTATCAGGGACCGGACCAGATTAAATTAGAAATAGTCGTTTTTGCAATTTGACCGTCTGGAGGGGGGTGTGGGGGGTCGGTTAATTCGGAAAAGTAGAAAAATGAAGTATTTTTAACTTACGAAGGGGTAAGGGGATCTTAATGAAATTTACTATTTGGAAGGATATCGTATCTCAGAGCTCTTATTTTAAATCCCGACCAGATCCGGTGACATTGAGGAGAGTTGGAGGGGGAAACCGGTTTGGGGGGGGACCTAAAATCTTGGAAAACACTTAGAATGGAGGGATCGGAATGAAATTCGGTGGGGAAAATAAGCATAAGTCCTAGATACGTGATTGACATAACCAGAACGGATCTGCTCTGTTTGGAGGAGTTGGGGGGGGGGGATTAATTCTGATAATTAGAAAAAATGAGGTATTTATAACTTACAAAGGAGTTTGGGAGAATATCGTGTCTCAGAGCTCTTATTTTAAATCCCGACTGGATCCGGTGACATTGGGGGTAATTGAGGTAAAAGGATACGGCATTAGACTTTACAGTCCGTACCGGCGGTGCTGATCTCCGTTTCTCCGTTTGCTGATCTCTGTTTAATTGAGGAGGGGAACCTAAAATCTCGGAAAGCGCTTAGAGTTGAGGGATCGGGATGAAACTTGGTGGTAAAAATAATCATAAGTCCTAGACACGTGATTGAAATAACCGGAAGGGATTCGCTCTCTTTGGGGGAGTTGGGGAGGAGGGTTAATTCTGAAAAATTAAATAAAATGAGGTATTTTTAACTTACGAAGGAGTGATCGGATCTGAATGAAATTTGGTGTTTAGAAAGATATCGTGTCTTAGAGCTCTTATTTTAAATTCCGACCGGATCCGATGAAGGGGAAGTTGGGGGGGGGGGGGGGCTAAAATCTTGGAAAATGCTTAGAGTGGAGTAATCGGGCTGAAACTTGGTGAGAAAAATATGCACTAGTCCTAGATACGGAATTTTCATAACCGGAACGGATTAGCTCTCTTTTGTGGGAGTTGGGGGGAGGGTTAATTCTAAAAAAGTAGAAAAAAATGAGGCATTTTTGACTTACGAAAGAGTGATCGTATCTCAATGAAGTTTCATATTTAGAAGGACCTCGAAACTCAGATCTCTAATTTTAAATCCAGACCGGATCCAGTGTCATTATGGGGGGGGGGTCTACGAAAACGCTTAAAGCGGAGAAATCAGGATGAAACCTGGTGGAAAGAATAATCACAAGTCCTAGATAGGCGACTTACATAACCGGATCAGATCTGATCTCTTTGGTGGAGCTGGGGGGGGGGGGTAATTCGGAAAAATTAGAAAAAACTAGGTATTTGTAACTTACGAAAGGGTGATCAGATCTTAATGAAATTTGATATCTAGAAGGATCTTTTGCTTTCGAACTCTCATTTTAGATCTCGACCAGATCCGATGACATTGAAGGGAGTTGGAGGGGGAAACCAGAATTCTTCGAAAACGTGAAAATCGAGGTATCTTACGTATGGGTGATCGGATCTTAATGAAACTTGATGTATAGAATAAGCTTATGTCTCAGATTCTCCATTTTCAATTTGAATCGGATCCGGGGACATAGAAGGTTGGAGGAGGAAACAGAAATCTTGGAAACCGGAAATCTTGGAAAACCCTTAGATTGGAGAGATCGGGATGAAACTTGATGGGAAGAATAAGCAAAAGTTATAGATACTACTACTACTACTAATAACTCACTGCAGCACCAAGCCGCCTGAGGCCAACACAGCTACGCACTCTCCTCCTCCAACCTAATCTATTTAAAGCCTCCCTCTTTACACCCTCCCAGGAAGTTCCCATTTCCTTTAAATCCTTATTTATGACATCCTCCCAACCCAGACAAGGACGACCTGCTTTCCGTGTAGCCCCAGACGGTTGGCCAAAAAGGACAATCTTCGGTAATCTGTCATCCTTCATCCGTAGAACGTGGCCTAGCCATCTCAACCTTTCTTTCATTATAGCCCTAGAAAGCGGGATTGAACCACACTTTTCGTACAACCTACTGTTTGAAATACGGTCAGTCAGCCGGGTACCCAGAACAATCCGTAGGCAATTTCTCTGGAAAACATCTAGTAAATTTTCATCTGCTTTTCGGAGTGTCCATGCTTCAGAGCCATATTTGACCACTGTCATCACTGTAGCTTCCAATATTCTAATCTTGGTTTGTAGGCTTATCTTTCTATTCTTCCAAACTTTTTTTAACTGTGAAAAAAACACCCTGAGCTTTAGCTATTCTACTTTTAACATCTTCACTGCTCCCACCATCTTTACTAATAATACTACCAAGGTAACTGAAGCTCCCAACCTGATCAATCTTTTCGTTACCTAAGGTATTAGGTAATAGATACGTAAAAGTTAAAGGTAAGGTAAAAGTTATAGATACGAGATTAACATAATTGGTACAGATCCATTCTCTTTGAGTGAGCTGGGGGTTGTTAATTTGGAAAAATCGGAAAAATTGAGGTATTTTTAGCTTAAGTACGGGTGACCGGATATTAATGAAATTTGATATTTAGAAGGAACTCATGTCTCAGAGCTCTTATTTCAAATCCTGACCAGATATTTTGACATTGGGGGGAATTGGAGGGGGAAACCAGAAATCTTGGAAAACGCTTATAAATGTCGTAGATACGTGATTGATGTAACTGGACTGGATCCGCTCTCTTTGGTGGAGTTAGATGACGGGGTTCAGTGCTTTGGCGAGTTTGGTGCTTCTGGACGTGCCAGGATGATGAAAATTGGTAGGCGTGTCAGGGAGCTGCACCAATTGACTTGATAAAATCGTTTTCCCCGATTCGACCATCTGGGGGGCTGAAGGGAGAGGAAAAATTGAGGTATTTTTGACTTACGAGTATCTTAATGAATTTTGATATTTAGAAGGACTCCAGAGTGAGTCCTTGAGAAAATCCAGCATAAAAACAGTTGTGAGGGAATAATAGAAATAATACTAATATTAAGTAAAACAATACTAGAATAATAAATTATCGCTATTGTTTATCAAAAAGTATTGGCATTATATTATTGATAAAAATAGCTACTTGATTAAATTATTCTTAATAAAGTAATAATAGAAGAATAACAACGAAAAGAAAATTAACAGAATGCCAGCTTAATACACTGAACAGTCTTTTTTCTGGAAGAGGGTAAGCTTGCTAAATTTTCTGTAGGATTAAGGCTTGGAAGTTTTTTTTGTCGATAGCGACCAATATATTTTCTGAGTATAAAAAAATTTTCACTTTTGACCTTCCAAAAATGGGAAGGGGGATATTCGGCATGTCCCCGTGATTCAATAACGCGTGAAGTCAATACCTTCTGGCGTCAGGACATTTTTAAGGGGAGGGGATCTGATACTTTGACCGAAGGGTGTTGGAAGACGCATAACGCCCGATTTACCTAATATGCAAGTATCGGGCGATGAATGTACCTTGAAAAGTCTACTGATCTGATTTTGATAGTAGGCCCAATGTCTAAACTGGCGTTTCTAATTCTTCAACTCTCCCTGTAAATGTGGATTTAAAGATTGCTTTTACGAACGGTGCCTCCAAAGGGCATTTTTTTATCTTATATTCTCCTCGAAATGAATTATATAGGTAGGTATGCGTTTATTTCATCAAATAAAAAATTACTAAAATTGCACTTACAATCAATAATATGCTGCTCAATTTAGGGATCTAAAATGTCCCTGTTCAGCAGCAAAACTACAACAAATAAATCATAACTATTCATTCAAAATCAAAGAAATACAAAAAAAAAAAAAAAAAAAAAAAAAAAAAAAAGACAAGACACTATACAATCTCTAAACAGCCATCTCTCATCATAAAAAAAGAAAAAAAAGGGATAGAAATTTAAACACTATAATTTATAATTTATTCAAAAAATAATTTTTTATTCTTACTTTAAATAACATAAGATTTTCAGAACACCTAACACTCTCTGGAATTGAGTTCCAAATAACAACACCTACATGTTTAATCATAAACCCAGATCACGTTGTATGCCTGATTTCACTAGTCAGCTGTAGGCTATAATAGTATATATTTTCTAAGAACCAAATGGTCATTTAAAGATTTAACCTTTGTTTGTGCTGTATTTTATCTTTTTCCTTATCCTCTTATATTTTCATTGCTATAGTATTTCCCCACTCTATACAATGAAATACTGAATTAAAAATATCTTGTCGCCACTGTTGCCTTGGGCTGTTCTTTAGTTAATGTCTCCTGGCAGGGTTGTTTCTGGAAACCCCCCTATTGTTTGCATATCGCCGACCCACCTTCTTTGTAGGAAATTCGAGAACAACCACCGGTTGGACAAAGGCATTTTCTAGACCAGTTTTCTTAAACAAGTTGTATGACAAAGTTCTCATTGGAAATTTTGGATTTAGAAAGATTTTAGAAACTTGTGGAAAATTTGAATTTAGTGCTGGAATACATTTGGATTAAGAGCTATTGTAATCAATGCTCATTGGTGGTTTTGAATTTAGTGACAGCTTTTGTTTTTTGTGACTAGCTCGTAAAACTCTTGTTAGAAAACTGGATTATATGGGTTTTTGTGAAATTTAGGTCAACTACAAAACTCCCATAATTAATACTTGGAAATAGTTGGAACTTCCTTTATATTTTATTTTGATTTCCTAATTGTAATATTATCTAGGAAATTTTTATATTAGGTGTAGCAAACTTCCAACTTTATTATTATTTAAATAATTAATTTCAAAGATAATTTTAGATTGAATTTAAACTAATTTTTTTAGCCATTTATAGTCCGATATTTTTGTGCTAAAAAATAATTTATTGAAGAAAGGAATATAATACAATTTTTAACATGAAGATGGGAGAAGAAATGTTTCACAATGGAAGCCCCACTCCTTTCCGATCTCTAGATTTTTCAGGAAGTGGAATTTTAGTTGTACCAGTGGACTTAAACCAGAATCAAAATTCTACTTATGCAAATGTAAGATGTTTTTCATTCTACAATTTTTTAGATTTTTTCTTCCTATTTTATCACTATTCTTATTTTTCCTTCTATCCTTATTGTTATTTCACTGAAAATCAAAAGCCCGCAAATGACAATATTGAACCCACTTTTCAATTTTTTTTCAGGTGTTTCTCTTCTTTTTTCGCTCTCTCTAATTCTACTTTCTTTTCCCAGTAATTCAACATTTTTTTTTCTCATCGCATCTGTTAGCGTCTACTAAATATAGCATGATGAATTGTGCTGATTCATAACGCCTTCAAACCTTTTTATTCTTTTTCTTCCTTCCTGTTTATTCGTTATCCCTATTTTGTCTTCCGTCCGCATTGTAATTTAGATGAAAATCGAAAGTCTAGTGAATAGTCTACTAATCTTAGATAACTTATCTTTCCATTTGCCTCTCACTAGTGTTCTTCTTTTTGTTACCGTTTATAAGTCTTCAATCTTTTGTCAGTTTCTTGTCCACCATTATTTTCTGTTTATAACACAATAAGTTAAACATACAGATGTTAAGCATAGTTATTTTCATTTTTTATTGTTCTCCCATGTTGACCTCTTGTTTTTTGTTATTTCTGTTTCCAGGCATTGAAAAATGCTCAACATTATTTCAGACACGAGGTTGCCCCAATTCAGAGCTATTATTTGACATTGGCAAATGGTTATTTATACCCTACCTATGAAACAAAATACGAACGGTCGATTGGTCGAGCCCACGTTCCTAAATGTTACTTGAGTCACACAAAATAAAATAAAAAAACATTATATATTAGTTGAAGTCGATCCACTTACTTTTATTTTCAAGGAATGGTAATGAAGATATCGGAAAAATGAAAATTTTGGATTGAATTTACTTATAATCACTGCCAACTGTGCCTTCTACTTCATTTTAATAAAAATTACATTTAAAAATAAAAAAAAATAATTGTAACCGTTAGATTATTTATTTGAAATTTTGTACCACAAACACCTATTCTGTATCACCCCCTGCCTATTCCAGTTAGATCTTGTGCATATAGTAGAATAATATGTTATCCATAATTAACGTTAAATGTTTTAGCTAACTTCGTTGTCGTAGGACTTAAAATTTCTTTGTGGAATCGAAAACAATTTTTTTCCAACAGTTGACCTTACAACAGTTTTACTTGCAGGGTAATGTACATGCCACAGCCACATTTACGTATGACCCAAATCGTAGAGAGTATATGCGGCGGCCGGATGTACTTGTGGCATCTGGTCACGTCACCATAGATGGGGAAACACTGGTGATTCCTGCCCAATTACCTTCCCATGGTATGGACGACGGACAGGTAATTTTTTTTTTTTTTATTGATTATCCGTAACTGACAAAAGCGATAGGGAATTTCGTTACCCTCGCCTTGTGATCATTTCTGTACATAGAAGTATTAAACTTAGTAGTCGGTAATTCTTATATCAAAATTATGGCCTGTTCCAGTTCATGGATCAGGTTGGATATAACATCCCTGTTGTAAGAAGTGTCACATAGCACATTTTGAATTACTGTGTCTGAACTTTAATGGCTGGTTAGATATGGAAACATATGGCCCTTTTGGGATTGAGTTCAACCATCATAAAAAAGTCTTCAAGTCTTGGAAACTATAATCTTCGCAATAATTGATTAAATACTTTATCGTCAGCTAGAGAATAAGGGTCATGTTTTTGTCCTGGGGATAAATAATTCTGGTTAATGTTAAAAAAGTCTCAAAAATTGACAAATCTTATCCCCCCCCTTCTCGCAAAAGAAAAAAAGCCATGATTTATGACCCCAGTTCCAGAACTAATAGCATTTGTCTCCTGTAGAAATTTCGATGTTTGATAAAACATGACTGACTAAATTTAAAAAGAACCAAAGTTGAAATTAATTTTTCAAAGGTCATTGCCTTATTTTAAAATTAAAATGAAAATTCGCCAGCCATTCTTTGCAGAACAAAGGATAATTGATCTAATCAGATCTCAAAGCGCAATGACTATAGTTGACATGTGAAAAAAAAAGTTTTGTCCCATGTTTATTAGGTCCTAAGATGATTATATTCAACCTTTAAAGGCTTAGAAAAAACAATATCTAATAAAATCGTTACATCCAAGTTCAAAAGGTCGTATCTGCAACTCGAAATAATTTTTATTTCACGTTCAACTGTTCAAAAAAAAAACCTTCATCTTATTAAAACATTGAAACGGATTAAAAGTTCTATTGTTTACTTATTTGAAAATTGATGTTCTTCTCTAAAAGTAGGCGAAAGATATCAACTTTGTATCGTGGCGTCATTACAGACACAAAAAATAGATGGTGGGACCAAGTACCCATGAATACAATCTGAAAGGTGGAACTTTTATTTGGAGGGAGGGGCAAGCGAGAAAGTAAGCAAAAAGGTAAAAAAAAAAAAAGGTAAAGGATACGGCATTAGACTTAACAGTCCTTACCGGCGGTGCTGATCTCCGTTTCTTGGCCCTTCAGCCAGGGAGTGCAATGGGGGGTTGGGGGCCAGCCATCCTGTGCTTTCGCATACCCTTCCTGTTTACCTTCCCCAGATTTCTCCAGGTACCCAATTAGAGCTGGGTCGACTCTGGCTAAGCTTACAGGGTCACACCACTGACCCCCGTCCCAAACCGAAGAATTGGGTACACTGGGATTCGAAGCAAAAAGGGGCAAATTAAAATGAAATTTATAGACTAAGTTATAAAACATTTGTTTTTGGTCCCTGGATCTGGGAGGACTTTGCTTATTGGTGCCAATAATCACTTAGAACACAAACCCAACAGTGGCTCTAACTCAAAAAAATATTAGGATGAAGGCAAGGTTTTTTGTATTTTCTAAAATGAAGTCACGGAAAAGTATTTTATAGAAGGCAGGGAGCGTGCGTTCGTTTTGTTTCAGTTTTTTTTTCAGTAGAAATGCCCAAAAAAAATGTTCCAAGGCTATAGGGTAATCATCCCTCCTGCTTCCGATTGGTACTCCTGAAATCAAGATTCCACTTATAGTTTGGAGATAATAGTTTGTATTAAAATCGAATAGTTGTGGGCATCAAGCCATGGCTAATTGTAGAAAAAGCCAAGACGTATAGTCCAATTGAGTGAGAGGCAAATCTGGCGTTAACCCCCCTAATTAGAATTGTATAAAAATGATGTTAGTTCATTTGCTAATAGATACGTCTATCTATTATCCGTCCATGCGTCATTCCTAACAGTTTATTGGAGCTTTGGGTGGAATCTAGTCATGTCACTGTATTCACTATAAACTTGTATTTCTAAGGGTATCAATAACTGATTTTTCGTCAGAAACACTAGGTTAGTGATAGTGTCCAATTTCACATATTTATGACTCTGGATTAATACCAAATTGCTGTTTCAAGATTTCAAGGTAATTTTTAGACAAAATATTAAAACGTGAATATTTATTTATAAAGTGTATTATTTTAAATATATTTTAAAATACATTCGAGCTCCTTGTCAAATAGAAAAATTACTTTCAGTAGTTGAAATGAATTTTTCTGAATTTCATTTTGAAAAAATAATGAAAAAAGGGGAATATTTTTTAACGTATCAAAGAGAGAGAAAATAATTGAATTTATCAAGTCGGAGCTTATACAAGCATATGGGTCGTAAAAATTTGGAAAAAACATGGAATTCCATTTTTAATGGAAAACGTACATAGGAAGTTATGTAGTTTTGGAGGTAGTGGGTGACTAATTGAAAATGAAAAAAAGGAGGGTGAGTGGAAAATCAGCCAAAAATAGATGACATCAAAGGAATATCAAAGCACAGAAGGTACATTTGTCTTTGTGAATAAGATTAAAGTCATAATTCTTGATAAGATTAAAGTCTAAAGTCATAATAACTAGATTTGCTTGTTTATTTTCATTGTTCGACATCGCAGCACTAACACAATTGTGGTACTGCCCTAAAAACTTCATAGCTCAAAAAATCTTCGGAAATTGCAGTTTTTATGTGGGATCAAACTTTAAAAAGTTTGTATTTTTTGCTCTTGGTAATTTAATCCCCAATCCTTTGAATAACGGCTGACAAAAGGATTATTAATTTAGCAAAAGATAAGCCCTTCTGTCCACAAAGACTTGTAACTTTTTATGTGTGGCTTTGGCAAGATTCGGAAGCTGAAATTCAAATTAAATTCAGTTTCACATTGGCATAAGCACATACGTAAACAGATTAATATGCAATTAGATGTATTATGATATTGTTCAACTGTCATGTATTTGACACATAAACGTTATGAGAATATTAGCGAAAGATGTACAATTCAGGGTTGAAACTCTTGGGTAACGCCTAGACACGGGGTGGATTTTAACATAGGTAATTATCGGTTATCATACCCTGATTTGCATTTGTTGCGGGCAGTTTTGGTAATTTAGTTTGATTCTGTGTCATGTCTTAAAATTTTTCATGAGTTGTTGGGAAATATTCTCTACAAACGACTTATTTTCGAAACACAGTGGAACAAACAAGAGTTAGATTTAGAATAAACGAAATTCAAATAAAACCAAATTTTAGGATTTTTCTGTTTGCCATGAATATAAATAATGTATTTCAAAAAAAAAATCGTAAATGCAATAATTTAAAGGCTAGTAGGAAAAAAATAGATTGAAGAAAGTAATAGAAAAAGTAAAAATAAAAAGTAGATGATTTGTAAGAAACATCACGTTACGTTTTCTAAAAAGTTCTTCTAAGATAAAAAAAAAAACGCTTGTAAGATATATAAACAGGGTTGTCAATCCACGATAATGTAGGGGAAGGGAGGAAAATGTAATTTTTCGTAATTTGATGGAGTGATAGTTTTTTTTTGTTTATTTCAATGAAAATACTAAACAAATATTTTCAAAGGTAGGGGGACGGGGTCAATAATGTATCGTTTCGGTATGCACCTCAGCCAACTGTCTGTGCCACCAGTTGTACACATAAACTTACAATGCTTTTATTGAGGATAACCTTGTAAAAAGCATAAGTTGTAGTACCTTCAGTCAATAAAATAGGTAGTTAAGTAGGAAGATGTATACCATCTCTTTTATTGATGATGTTTATTTGTTCAATACTAAAGATTCTTAATTTCGTGCGTTTAAAAATGATTTAAGTGAAACAAATACGCCAACCGGCAGAAATCACATAGGTTAAAGTACCGAGAACAATGAAAATGAAATGTGATTTTGTCAATTGGTCGTTTAGAAACATACAAAATCATATATGGCTTAAAAAATAGGAAAAATAGCGAGAGTCAAATAAAAAAAAAATACTTAAGTAAAAAATAAGCAAAAAAATGTCACCAGATACATTAAAAAGCTTTGCTCTACTAAAGAACTACTAAAGAAGTTGCTGCTTTAGGAATAAACATGTTGTCAATTTTTGAATTTTCACGGATGAAAAACGTTGTCGAATTTAACTAATTGATTTGCTTGTTTATTTTCACGGTTCACCACAGCAACACTGATGAAACTGTCACATTGCCCTGAAACTTAAAATTTTGGGAAAAAATCCTAAAAAATCGAAGTTTTCAGATATGAATAGGCTCGACCTAGGATAGGCCCAGAAGATAAAAGTGTTTCTATTTTAGTGTCCTTGGTGCTTTAGGGATGTCTCCCTTTCTAAAAATAGAAAAAAAGTATTTGCACTCATTATCAATCACGATAAAAAAAAATCGCAACATATGATCAAGACAAGAATTAAATAAAAAAATGTAAAAGAAAATGGCTTGGATCAATCTTTCACAAACATGGTGCAAAACATCAATAAGATATGAAAAAATTAAATAGTTGGCTATTATGAAAATTTTATCATCTGAAAAATATGGTTGCGTTAAAATTCAAGCACTTATTCATACAAATATTTTGTTTGTCCATAGTTGGGAAGGGTATAGTATTTTCTAAATCAGCAGAAAAGGACCGGGTCCTTCCCCAGTACTACAGGTATTTTTAGTGAACTGTTAAATGTCGATATACTAAAATTGTATATGAGTGATAACTGCCTTGTTTTTAACAAGAATATGTTAAATTATCATAGAATATGATAAGAAAAAAGCACCTGAAAATCTTGTCTTGGCCAAACCTCGTCCAATTCTTTAAAAAAGATTTAATAGTAAAAATATTGCATCATATTTACTACCATTGATATCATATCGCCACAAATAAATCTTTCAAAGGCTATTGAAAGCTTCAATGCAGTAACCCATGAAAAGCATACTATCTTCTAATTAAAAGTGTAGTTAAGAAATCCCACAAATAGAATTTATCTATCGACAGTTCAATAGCGAAAATTCAAGCACCTGGCCCTGCTATATCCCTGATGCGATTCAATAATAAACTATAACTAATAAATTGGTTTCCAAAGTGCTTATTTTTAAAGTAAGCTAATGAAGCCACTTTTTGAGTGTTAATTTATGAGATATGGTGTCAGTAGTTTAAACCTTGTGGGAGCTCCTTTTTTTACTGAACTTTTTCTTATTATAGTTAATATATAGGTTCAATTTTCTAGTTCTTTGAACTTTCAGTGTGAGACAATAGTTGTTGGATTTGCGCCAATAGTGTTGAATTAATGTTTTTAATGACGCAAAAAGGAATTGGCTCTACAGGGGGTCCAGGATAGTACAGCCGTCGAGAATCAGAAGACGGTAAATGTAAAATCAGATTTGGATCAAATAGCAAAAATTAATAGTCTTTTTAACTTGTTTCAAGTTCTGTTTCTCTTTTTTTCTCTTCTTTATTTTCAAGTTCACTGTTTTTAATTACGAATTGGACTTAATGAAAAGCCGTGTTGTAAAATACTAATGACTTAAAACTAAATTATTTGACAGGTAACATATATAATTTAATATAAAATAAATCTATTTTATGTAATTATAAAATATAAATTTAATAAAATATAAGATCCGTCTTAGGTCTATTCATACCTGAAAGACTTGTTTTTTTTTTACATTTTTGTTTTTTGCTGTTTGAAAATTATGAAGTTTTTAAGGCACTAGGACAGTTTCGCCAGTGTTGCCATTGTGAACCATTAATATAAATAAGCACAGCTGATTAGTTAAATTTGACATAGCTTTCTGTCTGTATAAAATTCAAACGTTAACAATACCTTCAAAGGAAAGTTACACCTTCTTAAGTGGTTAGGAGCCAAAATTTTTAGCTGTTTTTTTGCTGATTTTTCAACCATGTTTCTTTTTTGTAATTCGACGGACCCTAGTAACAAAAACTGCATGACTGCAAATGGGGGTATTTTTGATTAAAAATGAATTCTCAATTTTTTCCTATTTTTGATGACATGTATTGTCGTGTAACTTTTCAATTAACAATTCATAAAATCCTATTTAATTTTTACTGTTACTTGTACTTGAACGACTAAAAAAGACAATTAGATGGAAACATTTTTAAGTTGGGTTTGTGGTATTAAATGAATTATGGTAACCCTGGGTTAAGTCCGAACTAAGGCTTCTTCGTCCATCGTAGAAAAAATGGTTGTTGAATCCTTGTAAACAACTAATCACTGTTGCTTGAACAATTGGTTGCTTAATCATTAATCATTCGGATCTCATCCAAAAATCTTGTTGCGTTGAACATGATTTTAATTTATTAAGCAATCTCTCATAAGGAGCATATTCTTTGTCAATATCGAATATCTGATAATGTTCCTTTTCATCTCTTTTTTTAGAATGTTGATGGGGATGGCGGCTTCATGCAAGGAGAATTAGCGCTAGTCAAAAAAGAATATGGTAAGTTTCATTTTTCATTTTTTTTTTCGCAGTATTAAGATTTTGAACAATTGGTTAGATAAAACCTTGCTTTCTAAAAAAAAAAAAAAAAAAAAAAAAAAAAAAAAAAAAAAAAAAAAACAGCTGCTGTACATCAAGCTGTTCTGGTCTCAAGGCCGTCTCCAAGGGGGTGGGTTTGACCCCCCTTCCTCCGCACTTTTGACCGACTCGTAAGACTAATAATGGTTTGGTACTTGTGTATTATTCGGTACACACTTGAGAATGGGGACTTATAGATAATAACCGGTTTTTTGGCCGGGATTATCCGAAGAAAATTAGCTTAGGCTCAATTGAAATATTGGTTGTAGGTTTATTTTTGTTTAATATTTATTATATAGAGATGGCATTTCAATGTGGTTAGGTTAGGTATTATAATCCGTTTTGTGCCCCCCCCCCCTCACACACACCATAATTCTTTGTTGTAGTTTTCGTAATTTTGTTACAAAAGTATTTTCTTTCCGTCATATTTCGGTATATTTCATTATGATTAACCTAACTTCATTTCTTGTATGTGTACCGAATAATAAACAAGTACAAAAGTTTTTCTTGTAAACCCTAGTAAAGTTTTTTTAAGTTTCATTTTTTCGCAGTATTAAGATTTTTTTGGCAATGCCGAAAGACTAATTCGTCTTTGTCTTACTTGCAAGTTTTGTCTTACCTGCATATAATTCCAAGAAAAAGAAAAAATTTAGGAAGCTTGCAAACGCAATGAGCTCAGTAATTCGAAAGACTTTATGTGACATATATTTCGTCAAAGGGTATTTAACCCACCCTAATTAAACACAATAGGCTTGACCGACTAGTCCATTCCATCTATGTCGTATTTAGTTGGGTTGAAGTCTTTACCGAAGAGGGGGGGGGGGGTTAAGTCTTTTTTTGTGAAATTGGAAATAGCTAGAATTTTAATTTTTGACATCAAATTCTGCTCTTATCTTGATGACTAGATACAAAAAGAACACCTTTATACAAACAACTTTACGTGTATTTTGTTATTTTAGTATGAGTCGGACAAAAATTAACGATGGGGATCTAAATAGCTAACCCTCTCCCCCGTGGACACGATAATTTCGCTTTTTAAGGGGGGATTGAAATGAAATCGGACGCAATGGGGAAAATGTAGAGGAAGTTGCAATTGTAATTGAATAATGGCAACCCAACCAGCGTTTAAAATCGATTTTAATGATTAAATTTTTCGTGTTATTATAACAAATACTATTATTGCCTCTTCGCTGTACATTTAAGCCAACATAGGTCGATGTACTGGCAGTAAATACTTCGTTAAGCCATCGCATTTTAGCAAAAAAAAAGAAGGGCAAACTTGTTTTACGATTTGACAGTTTAAGAAAGGGCTAGTTTTAAATTATTGCATTTTTCACAGGTTTATAATAAATCCAATTTTGGTTTTTTTTTCCTTGTGATAAAATAAACTTGTATTTCTCAAGGTCTCATTAGAGATTCAAATGTCACATGTTTCTTTCTTTCTCAATCTTATAACAACGTTAAACCTAACCTTTTCGTAGGCTCGTTTCAAGCAAGTACGTGGGATTTTTTGAGGGGGGGGATGAAAATACTATTTGATAATTCGAATGGGAAGTGCCCATAAATCCGGAATGTTTAGGATCCTCCCTTTGTTGCTTAAGTCCCTAGCTTTTCACTTTATAATAAATCGTTATTTTATTTTTAGTAGTAATATTATGTTTGACCATATTAATAATTCAGTTTTGCGTAGCTTTTGACAATGGGTTTGGACATTTGCTTTTTCCTTTTTTTTTTAGTAGGTTCATTCACAAAGAGATATACCTGATGCAGAGGTTTAAGGCGTTTTCCTAAACTGAGTTACCGTTAAAGATAATTAATTATTTGTTATTACTTCTTTTTTGTTCCAAGACATTAGATAAAACAATAAGCGATTTGTATTGCTGCAAGTTCAAGTCGGGCTCCTGAGCCAAGCAGGGGCAGATCCAGGGGGCGGGGTGCGCAGTACAATAATAATCCAGGGGGTGGGGTGTGTAGTACAATTCTCCTTTTAAAACCCAGTTTTTTTGTCTTACACTTTTTCTGGGCATCTGTGATTCTTACTTCAAGGACTTTGAAACTGTACTGATTATCCTTTTGACAAACCTGCGAAAAATCCAGCATAACAACAGCAACGAGGGAATAATAAAAGTAATAATAATAAATAAAACTATTAGAATAATAATATATAATAAATAAATTATCGTGATTATTAATAAAAAGCAACAGTACTATATTATTGATATTAAAAGTTTCTTAATGTAATTATTATAAATAAAGTGATACTAAAATACCAATAATTATAATAACAAAAAGCCTTTCTTCCGAGAGAGGGCATCTTTGCCAAAATATTCTGTAACTTAGATTTGGAGTTCATTTTTGGTCCCAACAACTTGTATATTGTGCCCTTTAGAAAACTGGGTTTATTACGCATAATTATAAGCAATTTGTAGTGCTTCAAGTTCAGGTCCGGCTACTACGTTAGCCCTTTTTATGCATCTTGTATGTTTTAGAGGTTAAATCTGTTATCTGTCAATCCAGACTGAAGGTGATAGTAAATAATTAATGATGCTTGAGTTCTGGAAGTCAACCGTAGTTGGCGGCTTTCAACCCTTTTATAATAATATTAATCTGATCGGATAGTTGAGATAAAAAAATATTCACCTTGTGCCTAAATTTCTTTGTTTTATTTTGGCTACGTATTGACAAAGTTCGATAATTAGCTGTCGAAGGCTACATTCTAGAAGAGTTCGAATTCGGCGCTTGCTCTTCCAAGCTCTACAAAATCACTGAGTTGTATGATGAACGTGTCCGCCCGAAGAAATACTATGAGTATTCTAAAAAAAAAACTTTCAAAAATTCAAAATAAAAAAAAACTCAAAACTTTTTATTCTTTTTACTGGTTTTCACAAACAAGTGAGGCTTTAGAAAGACGAGACTATTGGCTTACGAAAATTGCATTAGTCATAAACCAATGAAATTAAAGCATACCTTTTTTTCATGTGTCTGACGTTAGTCAAATCTCGTTGCTAGCTAAGCCTTGCCTAATCTCATTGTGATTGAGGCTAAACCACAGAGAAACAGAGGGACTATTTGTAAAAAACCTTTTCATTCCAAAACTTTGCTCTTGACTGGCTCTTCACTTCATACAGAGAAGAACCAATAAGGTGGAATATAACTTTTCTCTTTTTTATGGCTTATGGCTTACAATTTCACACAGAAAACCAATCCAACTACTGAAAGATGAGGCTATTTTCGCCTCTAGAAATTGCGCTTCTCATTAACTACTACTACTACGGATAACTTACTGCAGCACCAGGCCGCCTGAGGCCAACACAGCTACGCACGCTCCTCCTCCAACCTAATCTATTTAAAGCCTCCCTCTTTACACCTTCCCAGGAAGTTCCCATTTCCTTTATATCTGTCATAAATCTTCCCATTTCCTTTAAATTCTTTACGACATCTTCCCAACGGAGACAAGGACGACCTGCTTTTCGTGTAGCCCCAGACGGTTGGCTAAAAAGGACAATCTTCGGCAATCTGTAATCCTTCATCCGCAGAACGTGGCCTAGCCATCTCAACCTTTCTTTCATTATAGCCCTAGAAAGCGGGATTAAACTACATTTATCGTACAACCTACTGTTTGAAATACGGTCAGTCAGCCGGGTACCCAGCCACTTCTCCTTAAGGAATAATGCGATTGGATTACAAAATGTGTCACAGTCGTAAGCTTTTAGAGTTAGGAAAGTAATATTCCTACTACTCTTTGACTAAAAGAGGTCCGACATTTATGCGATCGTCATTATTTTCTTCCAGTCATATTACCGGGAATTTCTCCGCAATTTGTCTTCCTTAAAAGGGAACTAAAATACTTTGTACTAATTCTTTAATAAGATAGCAAATTACCAACTTGGAATGGAGATCAGCAGTTGGTCTCAAATTCTTGCTTTGTTTTTCAGGCGTGTGAAATTACCTTAATAATCTATAGTAAAGAAATTATTTATTATTCAAAGGCTTTGCTGGTGTTCTTATAGATCATATTTTGCTCTTTTTATTTAAGATATCCCGTTGTTTCTGTTTGGGAGATAGGTGGCATGTCTTGAATCCTAATTGGGTTACACAGGTTGAATTGTTTCGAGAAATTCATTAATTCCTTTTATTCGGATTTCATTGTTTATATTAATTTACACAATGGTTACAAAAAAAAAATAAATTATGCAAATACTTCCGTAACATTTAAAAAGTTTACTGAGAAAGAAATTGAATGCGAAGTCGATCCTATTAGAAGCTAATCGGGTCAAGTCCACTTCGTGCATTTTAGAGGTTTTAGTGTTGAGATACTTGATTCAATCTTAAGCTTCCTGTCATCAAACCAGGTGTGGTATAAAACTACATAAACAATCCATATCGTACTTTCTGATTGCCGCCACGAACCATACATCTACATAATTTCATAAAACTTATTATTCTTTACCAATACCTGCATAAAATTAAAATTGGCCTCTTTTAAAATGTAGCTAAAACATTCGGGGTCAAGCACACTAAAAATCAAAAGTTATGGCTTTTTTTCTTCAGATGATTAATACATTAAAATCGTACCCAGAAATTGATCTTCTTTTTGATTTTTTTCCTAAGATTGTCTTGCTACGGACTTCGGCAAGTTTGCCTGAGAACGATTCATATTTACCCATTTTATGGAAATGCTAAGTGTAATTTAAATTCTAACGGTAATAATAGTTAGTGATATAAATTTTACGGTGATAAAGAAGTTGGAAAGAATGGGTAGTTGGGGTATGGAGCGTAGAGATCGTTTTATTTAATTTATTCTTTAGCTTAGAATTGAGGGTTTGTTTTGCTTTTTAATTTTACATTGAAGAGATTTGTTGCATCATCGCCCAGGCATACTTTTAATGTTCATAAATATCTTTGAAATTTAAATCAATTTAAAAACAAACATAAACCATATTTGATCGTTCTCTGTGGTTTCCTGAGTCACATAGTGAGTGGGAGGGAAGGAGGTTACAAAACTAAATTAACGTCTTATTGCGGGTAATAATCCCTGGTTTGTTGAAGTATTTGACGTCTTGGGAAGAGGTTTGCTGAAACCTAGGCCGTATCCAGGTGGATTGAGCCCTCCCCTTTCGAACTGTTTGTCCGGCTCGTAAACTCAATGAGATGCCTGTAAACAAGTTTTGAACCGTTTTTTAAAAGTTTTTTTTGGACTGGGCAACTTGGGCCACCGTTTTTGGTACCAGGGTTGGCAATTTGAACACTTTGTGTGAAATGCGCACTTTTTTACGTAATAGGGGAGACGAAGAGTGAAAATTACTCTTTTTGAGTGTCAATTTTCATTCGCTTTAAGCGACAGTAGTTGGGATATTCGTCAAGAGTGTATTTAACCTAAGGAACAGAGTTGCCAACTTGCACATTTTTCGTATTAAATGCACTCTTTTTTTACCTTAGAGGGGAAACAGAAAAGCGGATGCACAAATTTTTTGACTTGCACTCTTTTTTGGCCTTCAGTTGCACTCTTTTTAGACATTGCCAGTTGGCAACCCTGTTTGGAACCCCACGTGGATTGCCACACTTGGAATTCTGGGCACGTGCCACCTGGTTTGTGGGATTTCTGAAAGTTATCTGGTCTTCAAACCTACTTTTTTCAATCTTACAATGAATTGTTTTTGTTCAGTGACAATTGAAATGTTGCAAGCCGTGCCTCAAAAAACCCAGTATAATGGAAATTATTTTAGGCTTACAGAATGGGCCCAAAGATTCAAAATAAGCTAACAGCTTTGCAGTATGTAAGAAAAACATTTCAAATCGAGACTTGTTTTTACTCAGAACTATTTGCTTCCTATAGCAAATTGTGGATTTAATTAAACTTGGAACTATCGCACCTTAAATTTCTTCAATTATCTTTATTTAAAGAATATCTTGGGATTGGTAACGTTCTTCCTTCCATGAAGCCGTGTTCTGGGATCCTCTTGAAATTTTGATCATGTCTACACAAAACACGCATTTTTTTTGGGGGGGGGGCGATTTTGAGTCACTCTCCTTTAAAATCTTTCGTGACACACTTTTAATACAGTATTTTACCTCCTTTGTATTTATTACCATTCCAACACCCCTAAGGAAGTAAGCACTTACCAGAATGATACCTCATATTTTGGTAAGTCGGTATTAACCAGTTAAGGACCAGTCAGAGTTGTCAGAGTGAAAACTCAACATTGTTTAAGCCTAAATTTTAGCATGGCTTGTCCCTCCTTCGGTGTATAAAGACGGTAGTAAGTAAGAATCAAGTGAAACTTAATACTCCCTTAAAAGGCTTTTATGAGAGAATTGTAGTACGGTATTACATCTTCTCCTTATTTTAAAACTTTGTTACCTTAAACGAGGTAATTACCTGCTAGAATGGCATGCATGACATCAGTGTCATGCATGACACAACACATGACATCATGTGGTGCATGACAGCCAGTGTATTATTTCCAGCAATGAACACCATGATAAGCACCAGCTGGTGAATTTTACCAGTTTAGGCCTATCGTCATTTGCTGCACAGATTTAAAACTTAAAAATCGTGTGCCACTTTTTAACGAAGCTATGTTTTCAGAAGCCAACAATAATCATGATGAACACCAACTGGTGGCTAAAGATATGATGGCACCTATTATAGTGTCACCAACAGATGTCTTCTGCAGCGTTCCGGGTCGTCTTTCTTTATTGTCTTCCACATCCAAATACAAGGTCACTGTTGGTGAAGTTCAGAGGAGGCTGTCTCCTCCTGAGTGCCTCAATGCCTCTCTTTTGGGCGGTGTCTTAAGAAGGTCAGTCTTGCGTGCATTTCCATTATTCCATATCACTATCAAATGACTAGGTACTTTGAAAAAGAGGGAAACCAGTCAAAACGACTCTGCAAAAAAAAAAAAAAAAAAAACACGTAGGAACAATGCTTCTATAAATTGTAAAAAATAAAACAAAACAAACCGTTGTTTCATTCCATTTGGGCAATTATTTGGACAAGACAGCAGATTTTTTAGCTTCCGAACTTTTTGAAATTTGTTGATACTAATTAAAGGTAAACCAATAGTTGGTTTTCAGTGATATTGCATTATTGGATTACCGAAAACAGTTTTTATTTTCACAGAATCTTCTAATTATCTTGAGATTCAAATAAGCTATAGGATCTCGGAATCGGCCAATCGACGAGAGTGTATCTTGTCTAATGAGATAATTACAATTAAGCTTTTGAAAAAATACGTCACATAAAGCTGATCCAGAAATCTGGAAAAGATTAATTTTTTTTTCATAGTCACCGAAATGTCGTGAAGATTTCTTAAAGTTTGTTAACCCAACACCTATAATTGAGTTTAGTTCAAAAACAGTTTTTACAAAAATGTACTTTTTCTTGGAGGCTGGGACTATCCTTTTGCTCCACTTTGTTTCAGTGCTGTACGTTTTTGCTCCACTAGACCTTGGAAATTTTGATTTTTCAATTTCGATGTAAATATTTTTGGTTTTTCTGTTTTAATGGCAATAACTGTCTCCATTAAGTCAAGTTTTAACTGCTATGTTCTTATTTATTGCAAAAGAAAAACACAGTCCATCATTACAAACATACCCTGTAATTTAGCCCAATTTTATAAATTAAAAAATACAAAGCTTGACTTTTCCATTTCGCTAAGCGTAGCATGCCAAATAATAATACAAGAATTTAATTTTATTGACGGACATACCCAGTAACTTCAATGAATATCCCATATTGGTAGATCTGTGTCGGCTGTTTTTTCTTCAATAGTTAATTCTGTATTTGATAGTATGTTCTAGGAATCCATAGCAAATTGAAATTAACCATGGCAGAATTGGTAATAAGTCATTTATTTCCTTTTTTGAGACTACTAATTTCGCCATAAGTTCCAGTAGCAGTAATTACTACCCAACAGAAGTTATTCCTCTTTTTATTGTACCACTTGAATAGGTTTTTTTTTACTACCTAAAGACCAGCCTATCTTGTATAATTTAAAACTTTTATTAACATAAATACATTTATTTATTGTTTAAGAAAGTAAGTATTGGTACATGTCTTGCCTTTTAATTATGGCGGGTAGTTGTATTTATTCTACTGTTCTTAACGTAGAAGGCGCATCTCAAGTCTGTTCATATTTTTACATTTTTGTGTGTTATGAATATCCATAATTATATTCTAGTGTGCATTTTACCATATTAGAAAAGTGTTAGAAAACACGTTTTAACCATGTCAGATAATGTATACACCTTGTCAGAAAAATATTCTGCAGTAGATGAAGTGTTGTTGATATTTATACTACAGTACTTACCATGAAATGTGTAGTGTTATGCATACATGAACATATTTCGGAGGGGGGATATTGTGGGATGGGGGTAAAATACCCCAAAGGAAGGTAAACTACATGGAAAAAACTAAAGAATTATAAGTTGAACCGTAAAAATGTTTAGATTTTGGAGGTGGACATGGGCCTAAAGGCTTCTATTCTCCCAACGTGTCCCATGGAGTAGCTCAGTTATTCCATGTTTTTTTTTGTAGCAGAACTTAGCTTATTCCGTTAGCTCATTTTATTCCGTTTTTTGTAGCAAAACTCAGTTTGAAATGAACTAAAATTTATGTAGCAGATCTCAGTTAGAAAGGACCTAAAGCTTTTGTAGCAGAACTCAGTCAGAAATGACCTAAAATTTCTGTAGCAAAACTCAATTAGAAATGACCTAAACTTATGTAGCAGAACTCAGTCAAAAATAACCTAAAATTTATGTAGCAGAACTCAGTTACAGATGACATAAAATTTCTGTATCAGAACTCAGTTAGAAATGGCCTAAAATTTATGTAGCAGAACTCAGTAAGAAATAACCTAAAATTTCGGTAGCAGAACTCAGTTAGAAATGACCTAAAATTCCTGTAACAGAACTAAGTAGATTTCTGACGTACAGGCTAGTTTGCAATGGGTATGGAATAACTAAGAAACATAAGAAGTATAACCGAGTATGCATAAAAATATTGACGAACTCACTAATTGTTACCGAAATTATATAATTCGCTTAATTTTGTGTTTTTGTCCCCTCCAAATAAGAAAATGTATGTGTATGTACGTGGCATAAGTTTGTACGGATGGGTGGTCTAACTCTTAGAACAGTGCCAACTTATGCTTAATTTATGCTCTTTATGCTTAAGAACATATACTTATGTAAAGCCCTTTTGATTTCATTGTAGTGGTTGGGGCTAAGAACCACTGTCTGATTCGTTGAGTACTGATACTACTATTACTGACCTTTCGCTGCTGTGCCAGGCCCCTTGCGTCTATTTTAACGCAAATGGGCACTCCTCCATCCCACTATGTTTAGAGCTTCGTTCTTTACTCCCCACATGAAGGTGGCCCTCCCCTAAGTCTTTTCTTATGGCTTCTTCCGACCCCCTGCGTGGATGTCCTTCATTTCATTTGGTCTCATCTGGATTGCCAAATGGGCAATTTTTCATCCTCCATCCAAAAACAAATTTCTTTTTTTTTATTCCATTTTGCAAACAGAGTAGCAAATTAAAAAACATTTACTCCTTAACTAGTTTAAGAATTTATCAAGTTTTTTTTTTTTTTTTTTAGTGGACGGATCGGGCGTTTTGTAACTCAAAAAGCTTTATGTGATGCTTTGTGTGAAAGGGGTATTTATGCCCAACCTATTTAATAGAATACGAAAAGCTGCATTCCTAAATCTTTTTTGGGCCTCTGCACAGTTAGGAGGTTCTAAGTTTCGTTCTAAATGTGCAATTTTGGGAGTCCACACTTTCGTTCGAAATACATCGTTTCTGATTCTTATCTTTTATATCTTTTTTACATATGCAATTTTTCTATATCTTTCATTTCGATCTGACGTCATTTTTAAGGGTATTCAGGATTTATTTTGGAATTTCAATAGATTTGTTTTCGCAAAAAAACTTACTAATACGACTAACTGGAACAATAGTTATCGTTTCTGCATCAGCTTCAAATGACAACTTTTTCTCAAGTTTTTTTTCAAAACGTGTTTTAAACTTCTGGTTACTATGGGCCAATGTAGGCTCCTTCCTATGTTGCAGCTATTGCTGCAGCCAGGATAGAACCCATCTTTTCCACGCCTTTTTTATGTAAACTGCAGGAATAGTTAACTTGAACTTTTAACATAATCTCTTTATCATTTCTTAAAGGCTAGACATAAAAAACTTACACGTTTTTGTAAATAAACACTGAAATATAAACATGTACATCCAACTATTCGTCAATAACAGTAAAAAAAAAAAATGTAATATTTTTGACAGTTTTTCCCTCCTTTGTAATATTTATAATGAGCAACAAATCGCCTTTTGAATTATTGCAGCCGACTGTTTAAAAAAAAGGCAGACCTTTTATTCAAAAAATCTTAGGGGATAAGAAGACGTGACCTTGCTCACGAGTCATTGCATTTTGCTGTCATTATTTCCATAATCCGTTACAAATCAATTCTACTATGCCCACCTTCATTTACTCCGCTGGTTTCTTCTACCCTGTCAGTTAGTTAAAGTTGCAGTAATGATCATTAATGGTAAGTTAAAATACGATTGAACAGGTGGTTATTCTGGATAAGCCATTATAAAAGGCGTGAAAAATGGAATTTAGTTGAAAATAGGTTTTAAAAACTGCTAAATGCTTATTAAAATCGGCTATAATAAGATTCCAGGGGTTTTCTCGCACGAGCAAATTTAATTCAACCCTTTTCCGCTTTTCTACTGATTTAAGGAGTTATCAGACGATTAGTTTAGTGATTTATTTCAAGGGTTGTTTGGGTTTTCTATATGATATTTAGAATGATGGACAAACGCCAGAAAAGTTAAATATGAAAAATGAATACTTAGGATTGCTTAAACTGTAACTCAAACTTCTCTTGGATTTTTTTTTACACTCCTGATACGGGATACTCAATGTTTTTTTAAGAAAAAACATAGGGCGATTGGTCTCTTAAATTTTGAAAGAACCTTTTTTGTCATTGATTTCCCCCTATCTCTTGTAACAACAAAAAAGTCTTTATTTCTAAATATAAACTCTGAAAAATTCTTTTTTCTTATTATTGACTGAAAATCACCACGAAGAACAAGAGAAATGGATGAGATAAAGTAAAATAATATAAAAAAAAATATAGCTTATTTTCATTCAGGGTGTTATCAAAACCCGAAAAAGAGGCGCTTTAGACTACAGTTTTTCTTGGGTGAGTTTTCAGACCAATCTTGAAAGGGGACATCCACCCCAACCTTATGAGTTGGTATTATTTGTTTATAAAATAAAGCTTCCTTTTAGAAAGGCAAGAAACTTCAGGAGTTGGGTTTTAATGATGCTGATAATGGGGCAGTATTCTATTAGCCCAAAGAGTTATTGCCTTCCCTAAATTTTTGTAAGAATACATTTTTTGGTGTATTCACTAGAAAATTGTCCCTTCTAGATTTTGAACATAGCCTACTATTTTTTATCTTCGTTTAAAAAAAAGTAATGAAAAGAAACCCTGTCTCAATTACACTTTCGTAAATTGGCACCTCTGTTGGTTAAAATACGCTTTTCTTCTTTCAATCTTTTCAACTAAAATTAGTTTTAAAAGCTTTTCTTTAGGGTATATAATGTTATTAACTCAGTGGCGGTAATTTAAAAGGTTGGACGTTATAAAACTTGAAATTGACCGGAGATCAGAGAACTTTAGAAAATAGCTTTTGGGTTTTTCGTCTTTTATTAACGAACAACTGTATGTAGGAGGAGGGTTTTCGTCTGCTGGTGTATCAGGTCAAGTTGTTGATTTTTGAAAGACACTATCACTTTCAAGAAATTCCATTTTCAAGAAACTCCATTCCACTTTCAAGAAATTCCATTTTTTTCAACAGTTTCAAGAATTTCACACATTTCATATTTTCAAGTATGATTTAACTTAAAATTAAATAAAAAAACAAGTTATTTAACTGAAAGTAAGGAGCGACATTAAAATTTTAAACGAACAGAAATTACTTCGTATATGAAAGGGGCTGCTTCCTCATCAACGCCCCGCTCTTTACGCTAAGGTTTGACTCTTTCTCTCAACTATACTTTCTAAAACAGTAAAAAACTGTTCATTGTAGTAGACCGCTCAAAGCGACTGACGTTTTCGTCTGGCCCTCTAGCAGGTCAAATTTGCACACTAATAATTTTACTATTGAGACAGGTGATAAAGGTAGATATAACGTATTTTTGAAGAAACATCAGTGGATTGTCTTGAGAACCAATCTAGACAAAGGAAAATAGATAATACCAATTTTAGCCTTTTCTCATCTCCACGGTAACCTCCCTGAGCCCCTTAATATTTCATTGTCTTTTACCACTGGTAAAACTAATTATCACCTTCGTAATATGAGTCATATTCAAACCCCTTTTACTACATTCGTAAAGTCAGACAATCCTGTAACAGTAAGTCACACTGTATGGACTATGATGCCCCAATTAACCACTCGTTTAGCTTCTTAAAAAACTGTTGATTTTTTTCGCCTATCTCTAATTTAATCTTTTTTGTTTTATAATTCTATATTAATTATATAAACAAGTAAAAACTTTGGTGGCACAGTAGATTAAAGCAGAGCCCGAGGTTCAATTCCTGCTGTCGCAAGGTTGGGCGAGATGTTTTTTTGACCTGTCCCTTTAAAAAGAATATAGGAACTGAGTAAGGCAACTTTTGGTGGTCTTAATAAAATAAATAAACGTAAAATAAAAAATTAAACAAATTAGTAAATAAAAATAAATAAATAAATGAAATAATTAAAAAAATTAAAACATAAGTAAAATTAAAATCGTAAACGTTAAGTTAAAAACGTTAAATTAGAAACGTAAAACAAGTAATGAAAAAAAGAAAAAAACTTCATTAGACTCTTCATGTAGGCTTTTCAGACCGAACAAAGTGATCAGTGATCAACACATAGAAGGTGTTGCTTGTTTACCTTCTGAAAAAAAAAACGGTTGGAAATTTTTTGGCTTCTTTCTAAATTAATTTTTTCTTGTTTTATAATTTTATTTTAATTATAATAACAAGCAAAAACCTCTTGTGGCATAGTGGATTAATATTCTGCTTGGCAATAAGTACCCCGGGGTATTCTAGAATTCCAAGCCTGATAATTATAAACCTGATAAGATGGGCTTTAAATCTAAGTTTGCTAAACAGAAGTCACATAACATCTTTTGAATTCCTGCATACGGACTAATTAAAAGAAGTACAATTTCTGGGATCAAAGAATGCTTTCAGAATACGCTATTCATTTCTTTCAAAAGGGAGTACCAAGTTCAAGACTACGACAGGTGAAAAGGGTTATAAACAACAATCCCTAAATTGGCTATTTCACTTGCAGATTACCTTCAAGTCCAAATTGCCTTGTTTTGATTTTAAACGTTCAGAAATTGGCAGTTTCTTGTGGTTTCAACCAAAGAAAATTACTGTATGACTTCGGAATAAATTGTTGGTCTTCTTGTTTTTCAGAATCGAATGATTTTAAATTATTTCTTCGAATAATTATGTTCATCATGATAGATGCAAATAGCCCAGGTTTAGATGGTATCACAGTGTTTCTTCAAAGAGGGGGGGGGGGGTGATGTTATAAGTGTTTGTAAGCAGCGATATGCTAAAAATTTAACTTCTTAGATTATTTTCATTATTTTCCTGGGATTTGTGGATTGCAATTGAACAGGACACAGCTATCAGGGGGGTGTGGGGAGGGGGTCTTCTGATCTACCTTTCAAGTTTCAGATTTCATGGCTTACCATATATTTTGTATATAATTTGCCTGTTTCGGGAATTTTTACTAATAAGCCCTCCTTCCGGAAATGCAAGGTTCCCTTCCGAAAAAATATGTTGCATATCTGACTTGAACGGTTCTTAGGAAAGGGATCACTGGCTATATGGAGACATAAAAATTCTCTAGATATACCTATATTTACCTTATCAGTAACTACAACTGCAAGGCTGATAATTTTGTAGCCTATACTAGTTATATATGCAGGAATTTATGTGAATAGGGACGGGGGTCAGATTTTTCAAAGAGCTAATAAGGGGCAATTTATATAAAAACGGGAAATGTGAAAATCTGAAAATTTCAAGTCGCCACCTAGGCTCCTTTTTGTACTTACCTATCCAGTTGAAATTGAACATAAAGTTCTTTTATTCAAAGTGAAGAGTGAATATAATTGAAACTTAAGGGATAAAAAATGTTGTTACGGTTTGAACTCCAAACTTTCCAAAATCAAATAGGGACAGCAATGGTAACATTTCGTTATGTTCAAGCGTAATTATAGACCTATCTACTCTTTCTTCTCTTAACTATTTTTGTTAGCAGGTTATTCAATTTCTTTTATATATGATTTTTTTTGTTCAAAAGTTTAAAATTCACAATTAGCCTGTTCATTATAGGTTTTGGAATTTCCATCTTCCGGTTAATTAGCAATCGAAAATCGTATAGAATCTGTTTGGAATTTTCTCTCAATTTCTTATTTCTCTGCTCTCTTGCTTCGGTTTTGTCCATCCCATATTTATTCCCTAAGTTCCAATTGGTCAGCCCTCCGGCGAATAAGATGTAAAATTCCCCTCTGGCTAACAGCTCAAAGTATCTCATTTCCGGGGAAAATAGTCCCGGGAAAAGCAGCTTCAGGCTAATTGGGAAAAGAGACCTAAAGAGATGGAACGTGGAGAACATTTTTCGAATTCTCGTAAAATGAAGATTTTAAGTGTAAATATTTCGAGATTTTAGACGAAATCTTTTAAGTAAAATCAACAGATTACAACATTATTTTTCGTTATTTTTATTTATTATTTGTTATCGTCCTCATCTTAAAATAGCTAATTACTCGAGAATACATTGGGTTCGTTCCAGAAGGTAATTCATTTAACGATAATTGATTATTTATTTCTATTTGTTGTCCAAAATGTCAGATAATGTGAGAAATCATTAATTCTTTTTTCTGTAAGTTAAGAAAGAACTAAAGGGGCTAATTTTTATAAGGCAAGCAAATGGATCAGTCACTTTCTAAAGTAATACTTAGTCACTTTCTTTCAGTCACATAATAGGCTAAACGAAATAGTTAAGTCTTTTTTTTGTAAGTTAAGAAAGAAACTAAAATGTAAGTTCAGAAAGAGCCAAAGGGGTTAATTTTTATTAAGTGATCATATTAACCAGTCATGTACGCAGAAGGTAGGGTGATGGTTTTTAGGACCTGTTCTCTGCTCTGAATGTTTTTTATTTCTCTGATTCTGTATTATATTATTTATATCACTCGTCTATTTTTCATATATATATATATATATATATATATATATATATATATATATATATATATATATATATATATATATATATATATATATATATATATATATATACAGAAAGGGAGCAAAAGAAAAAGGACCTACGAGCAATTAGCAACAGTGGTTTATCTAGCACAAAGTAGAAATTCCTACAAATAAGCTTTGAATAAAAAGGGTACTTTCTATTCATTGTGAATAAGCAGCAATTGTTTTATCTATAGTAAATAATTATACACTACTTGCAAATAAATTTTTCTATGATGCTTCCCATTTTTCTTAAGTTAAACTATAAATTCATATTTAGGAAAACTTTGTACCAGTATATGTCAAGTATTTATGTAAACATGAAATGATTTATCAAAGCCGGATGGATTTGGAAGTACCTGTTTCCCAAAATTAATATATGCATCCAAATTAGTTGTAATTATAGAGGCGCTTCTGAAGAAGGAAGTCTGGCTCTTAAATTGTTTCAAAAAGCTAAGTAAAGTTTGGGTTTCATGTAATTATAAATTCTTTTTTTTCAGTAAAATGAAGGGTTGTAAAATTTACAATTTAGTCGTTTTATTCAAAGAGATGGAAAATGACAGGGATTGTAATAATGATAATATAAAAAGAATAATAAAGAGACCGACTTATTTCAAAGTGCAAGTAAAAATAAAGATTTAGTTATTTAATAATCTGTAATATTGTTTTATAAGCTGTGATTATACTTAAAAGCTGAGTTTTATTTAAAAATGATGGCTCAAATACACTTTTATTAGGAACTCTGTGATACAATTCAATGTATTTTACATTCTATAAACATAACATATACATATAAACATAAACACTTCTCGCAGTCATAAAATTTCATTACCATTTTGTTTTCATTGTAAATTTTGTTCAAAGTTAATACCTAAACCTTAGTTTTTAGTTATAGTACTTATCAGCGTTGTCAAATCACGAAAATGTAGGAGGGGGAGGTAAAGTTTTTTTCTAAGATACCAAAAGGTGTTTTTCGTAAAAGAGGGAAGAATGGGGGGATTTTTTATGTTGAAAATACAATAAAAGGTATTTTTGGGGAGAAATTGTCCCACCTCCCCACTAAATAGGTGTCTTTTATATTCGATAGCCTGCCATTGAATCAAACGTTTGAGCAGAAAAACTTTGGTCATATATTGTAAGCACATTATAAAGATCTAAGCAAACAAGTAAATTGAAACAAGTCAATAACTCAGTTACTTAGGGCAAGAACCGTTTTGGGACCAAGGGTAATAATTTTTGTTTGGGGGGGGTACAAATTTTTTAAAGCACATTGAAATTTGTTTTTATGAACTTTGGTTGCGTTTTTACGAGTCAGGCAGATTTTTTTTTGGGGGGGGGGGAGAGGATGTGGTAAAAGTCTAGTTTAGTGACTTATTGCTATCTTGGAAAGGGGTTAGGTTAGGAAAATGAAACTTTCAGGGATGAGTCTAAAGGCTAAAGTATGTCCCGGGAAAGTATCTTGAAGTACCTACCCCCACTCTCTCTCCCTCTAGAGGGTCCTGACTTTTGATGACCTTTAAAAATATGTGTTATAAAAGTGAAACCTTGCAAAATAGATCTTCCGCTTGAATGAAGTACAACAAAATTATTTTCAGCTTCACAACTTTGCTCAATCCCAATTTATAAGGTTCTAAAGACATGCAACTACATTTCCTAAATTTTGAAAAAAAAAAAATTGATATGGCTCATAATTCTACTCAAATAACAGGAATTGCATTTTGAGAACTAAAGGCAGAGAAAAAGCAACTGATAATTAAAACTTAAGGTAAAATGTTGTTTTGTCAAAATTTCAATAGGTCATGCATTCCTGTCATGCAGGCGAATTTCAGGGCCCTCTAGAGGTAGAAGGAGTGGAGGTGGGTACTTGAAAATACCTTCCTGGGATATACTTTAGCCTGTTGACCCATCCTCGAAAGTTTCATTTTCTTAACCTAACCCCTTTCTGAGATAGCAAGAAGTCACTAAACTAGAATTTTACCGTGGATGTTCCAACCCCGACCCCAGCCCCCCCTAGATACGGCCTTGATTGGGAACTTTTTTTGACGGGCAAGAATCAGGGCTTGATATGGAATCTAACTAGTGCATGGGTGGATAGATGTATAGAGCGTTTTCAATCAGCCAATTTTCAATCAGCCTCCTCAAAATTTTCAATCGGCCTCCTCTGTGTTTTTATTCTTGGCTGTCCTCGATCTATCGTTCCTTCGAGTATAATTTTTTGGGAAAAATAAGGAACCATTCTCTTGACCTTCCGAAATCACCGTTTTTGATGCCGTTTGATTTATTTGTGATTTTGCCAATAAACACGTTGTAAGATATTAAGTTTCGTCCTCCAATTGACACTTCTACTCCGGTGCCAAGCAGGTGAAATCCCTGCTGCTTATAGTTACCAGTTTTAATTGAGATCCAGCTACGTCCTTCTTATAAATGCAGAAAACGCCCTTCCCTCACAAAGGTTTGATCGAGCTGGGGGCCCCGACATCATAACTGTAGCTGTTGATCTGTAGCTGTTGATCTGTAGCTGTTGATCTGTAGCTGTTGGCTTTGTAGAATGAATTCAGCAAGCCCGCCTAATGATTAGTCATATGACCAGATATATTGAAATCCTCTAGTTCCCTGACACAAAGGTTGTGGTAGAGATATTCTATAAAAAACACAACTATGAGCCTAGCTCTTAGTTCTGACCAAGTTTGGTGAGGTTGCGACTTATCTTTTTAGTAGATTGTCCATGACAAGAATTTGTTGAACCCCCCTTCATCCTCCCCAAAAAGATATTGAATTGATCACAAACTTTGAGAAGGCAAAAATATGATGTTAACTGTTACTACTGACCAAATTTTGTTGTTTTTCAACAACCCCTTTTCGTAGATACCCTGCTGAATTAAATTTAGGTCCTACCCCCTTCCTTTTAAAAGGCCCCATATTGGTCTTGGACACTCTCAAAGCACAACTAGAAAGTTATCTACTGTGATACGGTTCCTCATGCGGCCACTTAAGTATTCACACTATTTTAGAGATAAGAAGTTTCCGTTAAAAAAACCGCTTGCTTTAATAACCACACAAAAATTTTCCAATAGGTTTTCTGAGAAGCACATTTTGAGGTTACACGTACAAAAAAAAGATTTAAAATTCTCCTGAACCGGTTGCAATTCCATGGTTGTCAAACGCTTGATTAATAATCAAAAATTATTATAATCAAAAAGTGGTTCCTACTGTTAAAAGAGTACTTGAGAACAGATGTTTACAATCTAAAGAACAACCATGTCAGTCTTAGAATAGTAACTTCAATAGATTGATCGCGATAGTTTTAATACCCACTAGGGTGCCATCGATTTGTCCAGTATTGTGGCCTCACGTAGCGACAATAAAGATGAACGTGTTGTGTCTAACTTTTCCATCAAGCTATTTCAAAAGATTCTGGCTTTTGTCTTCTTGAGTGGAATTTCTATGATCTGATACGGTATTCAATATGATACATTAGGTTGGTGGCCTGTAAGCTACATTTAGGATGAGTTCACGCTAATTTACTGAAATTAGTTGTTAGAGGTGAGGCGAAGTGCAGCTAATAGGGTACCTTATAATGCCAGAAATTGCAGCGAACAGTTTAATCAGTGCTTCCATGATTCCCTAATTTTTGTGATCTCTTAACACCTGGTGCGCATCTCAGAACGTCATGTGTGTCACACTGGTCCGCCATGCTTGGTGCAGTTTTTGTCATGCTTGGCACATTTCTCGTCCCGTTTGGAACACTTCCGCCACGCTTGACATGTGCCACCTGGCATACGCGATTTCTGAAAGTGGGCACCTACTCAATCGCTAATTTTGGCGGATTCAGAGAACTTAACCTTTTTTTCTCAGGAAATTTGGGAATATTGCAATTACTGAGTTTAATACATTTTTTTTTTAATTTTGGCTTTCTTTAACGCGTTGCATACTACGGTTGAAGTTATTTAGAATGAGTGAACATCAGGGCCAAATCTCCAGTATTTTTATTGGGGGCAAGAGGGGTCCATACCCGGATAGCCAAGGGGCATGGGATCCCCCCACATTATTGGGGGGACTTCACCCCTTGGCCCCCCTTCTGAACGAGGCCTCTGGTGAACGGGAACCTACTTTTATTTTTATGTCTGATTGTGTTCAAGATTAATAGCAAGTCCATGGGTATTTTTCCTGTCGGAGAGGCAGAGGTTTGAAAAGAATGATTTTTGCCCGAAAAGTATCATAATGCTTCTGTTCTGAACACCGTTCTTGAATCGGGTACTTTTTGAACATTCAGGTCTTTTTGGGAACAGGGGCAGTTCAAGTATTTCTTCCGTGTGGACACCCGAAATTAGTAATGTGTTTGGGTCGTCGTAATTTCTTTGGAGCTGGGTGTGGGGGGACTGCAATATCCGGCACGTCTGTGACAATTTGCGTTGGGGGAGCGAAAAATCTTTGTGATATTAATCTTAAAACCACTCTAAAAACGGCCAATTTCAAGTTGTTGGGGTAATGGGCCCAAAGCCACCCTTTGGGGCTAGGTGTTGTAACAGCCAAAAAGCTGACTAATTGTACGAGCAAAATAGGATGATTTTGAACAAATCGAGAAATTATGTGGATTATCAGAGTAATTAGCTCCTGAATAAATTAATAAATTGACTTTTGAATAGATCTGAATAAGAAAATTTTGAATAATTTAACTGCTTAATGCAGCTAATAAACGTGAAATTTAATGCCTTCGCATTTTCAGCGTCCTTAGCAGGGCGATGGTGGGTTCCTTCTGAAGATCATGGTTTTGTGTTCTTTTTTTTTCGTTGCTGTCGTTATTTCTGTGTTTTTGGTATTACTCTAGAAACTTAGGGTTTTCTTTGCTTATGTTACTATGGTACTAAGAGCTGGGTTTCATTGGGCTGGTTTTATGGTAAGGCCCAAGTTTGGACCTGGATCCTATCCCTTTTGTCCCAGTTTATTTACATTCTAGTTTTTATAACTTGCTTTACTAAGTCAAGTATCGTCCCTAGTGTTAACAAAGAAAAGAAGGAACGCTAGCCACCAGAAATGACAAGCCTTGAGAATAAGAGTATAAATAATTTCATCAAAATCTACCAGAAAAAAAAAAACAGTTCATAATTTTTCTTCTGAATATAAACACAAATTTCAGCCAACAACAGCAACGTTGCTTCAGTGGTTGTGGTTAGTCATTGAAAATTAAAATTTAAAACGAACAGAAATTATTATGCATATGAGGGGGCTCCTCCTCCTAAACACCTCGCTCTTTACATTAAAGTTTGAATTATGTCCCAATTCTTTAAGAACGACTCCTGTAACAACATGTTCGTTTAATTAGAACAATAAGAGGCTATTTTTAAGTTCTGAAAAACTCTAGCGTAAAGAGCGAGGTGTTGAGGAGCAACCCCCTTCATGTATGTAATAACTTCTGTTCGTTTTAAGTTTTAATGTTGTTGCTTAATTTCAGTTGAAAAGATTTTTTTTTTGTTTAATGTGTTAAAAAAGAAAAGAAGAAACGATAGTCAACAGAAATGACGAAATTTAAAAAAAAGAGTTTATCCAAATCTAGCAAAAAAAAAAAAAAAAGAAAAAAAAAAAAAATACGATGCATAATTTTTCTTCCGTCTATAAATACAAATTTCATTCAACGCTAGCATTTTGCAAGTTCATTCAGGGGTTTTGTCTAGTTAATTGTTGCAGCATTAGCAACAATTAACAACAATTAACTGCAACGTAGCAAAGAGCGAACATCAGCTTATAGTTGCAAAAAAAACATTTAAAATATGAAATGTCAAAATTGGAAGAGATTTAGAGCTGAAAATCATTCCCAATGAGCCATTACTAGGACAAGCCAGAAAAAGCCATAAATTTTACCTTAATTTTAAAGAGCTATTCAATTGAAATCTTACCGGGAATATTATGATTGGTCAACTGAAACTAATCTCGGACCAGTTAACCGTGAGTTTAAGATTCGAAGTCTGGATTCGAAGGCTAGCTCTATTTTGATTGTGCACGGGTGGTTCAAATAATTCGAAGAATTATTAGGCTACTAGCTGAACCAGTACTTCCTCTATCCGTAATATTTTCGGGTTTACCCCCATTCCTTCTCCCGTAAAGAAAAATTGAGTTGTCTAAAAATTATCCGAAAATAAACGTTTGTAAATGCATAAACATTAATAAAAAACACAAATTGTTACTTTTCGTTATTGTCAGTTTTTTGGAATCATTCGGGAAATATTTACGAAATAATTGATATTTTGTTGGAATATAGGGTATCGGGGGATACTCTTAAGAAATCCCCCGATAATGGAAGCGCTGAGCTGAATTTCGGTGTCATCAAAAACATTGCAAATGGGCCTTTACTATCAAATGCATTAAAGAAACTTACAATTTCGCCACTTTATATTATAAATTTCATCTTTGAGGTTTAATTATTTTCATTTTCTTTGCAGAGCCAAGTCCAAGAATGGCGGACGCTTGCTCCGTGAACGACTTGAGAAAATCGGGATGACGCTCCCAGCTGGCCGCAGAAAGGCTGCCAACGTCACGCTACTCTCTTCTCTGGTTGAAGGTAAGTGAATCTCATATGGTAAATTCAGAAATGTTGAAGAAACGGTATCCTAGCCCGTAAACTCGGCTGCTTACCTTTTGTACTTAACAGAAGGTTGGGGGTAGCCTAAACTTAGAGTTTTCACCCCCATATTGATTTTGAAAAACACATTTTTTTTTTCGGTGTTTTCATAGAAAAATCGAAAACAAACACCCCCATCCTATATTTTGAACCATACACTCCCTAGATTATCGTGGATTGACGCCTCTGACCTTGCCTGGGGGGACCACTAATCCTTGCGTTTTTTACTTGGCTCTGCCAATGCTACAGGAAAAATTGCTTCGTAAGATTACTTAACGTAACATAAAGTCTTAAGTTACTTTAGCCTGAAAGCTCCTACGGATTAATGAGAAAACTCCATTAACTTTTTTGTACTTTACTTGATTATAATTATTTAGAAAAATGATTTGATGCGAAAATTTTAATGTATTTGAAGGACCATAAGTATTTGAAGGACCATTCTCATAGATATAAAAGAAAATTGAGCTAATCTCATCCTCAAGACAAAAGAAATAGACTGACCTAAACAAAATCAAAAATTTCTCTGAGGGAGGGGTCGGAAATGTCAAAAATTGAATTTAGACCATAATTCAAAATTCTTGGAATCATAATTGTATAAAATTTTAAGGGGATACTCTATGAACAAGCCTTCTTCTCATGGGAAGAAATAACCATATAAATGATATTTAATTATCGGACCTGACGTAACAAACAGCTGTAGTTAACAACCAATAGAGACAGAAATGGCTAGTGAAATATAATAAAATAATAGCATACTTTATAGAATGTGAATAAACGAAGTGATATATCTCGTTAAATACGTATATTCTCTATCCAGGGAAGGATAGAAGTTATTTTGGACATACTGGAAAAAGATTTTTGATTTACATGCACTTCATGATTGCGTGCAGTGAGAGGGGGAAACAGAGAGAAAATGAGGAGATTGACACAGGGATTAAAAAAGAGGCAATGTCGGCATTTATTTTTAATGTTAAATTTATCGAACATTTTGATTGTTTAGATGAGACAAAAGTGGACTTCGAGGAGCTGATGCATTTAAAAAAAAAATCTGTCTTCCTATCACAGTTTTGACAAGCTTCAAAACAGGCTCCTTCACATTCGGGAGACTGTCGGTCTTCGCTCTGATCAATTTCCTAACAATCAAATGATATAATATCGTGAGTCAGAGATCGAAAAATCGTATCTCCATAATTGTAAATTTCAAGAAGAGCAAACAAAAAACCGCAACTTTTCTATTTCTCCTCTGATAACTGTAAAACAAAAACGGAATGATATGTATTGATTTTACAAATAGATCTGTTTCTATTTAACGGTTATCGGACGGGAAATACAAAAGTTGTGAGGTTTTTTATTTCCTCTTCTGAAAAAATTCAATTGTGGAGATACGACCTATTTATACCCGACTGAGAATATACTATGTACCACAATATCTTACGGATTGCCTTAGTCGAGCTTTGACGCCTCCAGAGTTCCTTTTCTTGTTTTGGTTCACCTTCAAAAGCAGTCATGTGTGGCTATAATGAACATTAAAAAATTGCTTTTTCCTTGTAACATATAATGTGTAGACAAAAATTACCTCAATTATTTTCTTGCATGCAAAGTTCCAGCTGACTCCAAGTTAAAAAATCATCAAGACCCATTTTGAAAATGTCTTTTCCAAGAAAACAACTGGCAATTAGTACTTGTAAACTTTTGCTGCTTAAAAGCAATTAATAACTGAAAAAGAGGATAATTCATTCTAAAGACCGTCTCAAGTCTCCCAAGTGTCTTCCTATAATTTAACGTTTCAAGACATGGCACCTCTTTTCCTTTTGAGTCATAATTTTTGGGAGTGCTTTTCTCAGGAGTGATATTTAGAAGTGACCACAATAGAGGGAGTTTCTCGAACCCCTCTATTTTTTAAGTCGATAGTACTTAGAAAATAGATCGTGGGTTCTTAGCCTCTTTTCAAGAGGGACTGAGGTTAGTCGTTTTAACTTGAATCAGGTCTTAATGTGCGGAAATTACTTAATTATTGTATCCTGCGGAGCTATTTATAGTCTTGATATGTGGAGCTGAGCCCACTGAATGATACTTCAGTAGTGGCTCTGGCTTTTGATTCCCCCCTCCACTCTTCCCTTGAGGCTCGTATCTATGATGGTAGTTAAAAAAGAGGAGGCGTGGAAACTTATTTTAATCCTCGTTAACTGAAATTTAAGATAGAAAAAAAATGAAGACTTAAGGTGCAGTCAGACAACAAAGGAAAACAGAAAAAGTTAAACAGAAAAACAGAGGAGTCTAAAGGCACCACCCCTTCGTATCTGCCTGATATATAAATATGTTTAAATTGCCATTTTACCTCGTATGGATGCACATAAATATGATGTTTTTCAGGTCTGTGTTTTAAATTTGAGTTTTTAAGATATAACGGACGATGAAAACTAAACGTTTTTTTTGGGGGGGGGGGGAGGGTGTGAAGAATTCTAGTAAATCTGCTTATCAATAAATTTCTTGTGTCCGTTAAATCCAAATTTTTGTGGCTTTCGAAAGTATTTTCTGAAAATTCTCTTTGGGGAGTTCTGGAATTAACCTTCGGGGGAATTGCCCTGTTTTCTTCCCAGTTTCCCCAAAGCACCAACACAGTGAATACTGATCGCTCCAGTAAATTAAACACAAAATGTTTCATTTAGAAGGGTCAAACTTTTGGCCCAAATATTTATCCTATTCCGAAGTTCTTATTTATCTATTTTCTCCGTAATATATTTTCAGATGCATGACATGATTATTTTGAGACGTCATTGGATATAATAAGCCTTTTAAAATAGGTGATTATTTTGTCAAGTGTTCTTGTTAATATTAACTTTTGCCCCGAGTCTTGTCCTCGGGCTCCATTTCATTCATAGAAAGATTTTGCCCCGAAAAGCCACATCTCCTTCGGCAACCCTTGTAGCAATCACGTGTATAGGCCTGTAAAGGATAGTTTTTTGCACAGGTCCTGATTTGGATATGAACATTGTTTTGATGCCGTGGGGTCGATTTCTTCAGCGAGTTGCTCAAGTTGATTTGTTAAAATGTGGGTTTTATTGCGGCTGTTGAATTAGAATGGGTCACATTTTTTCAACAGTGTAATTGTAAGCCATTGATGCATAATTACCAAGTATGGTAATTAGTTACATGGACAGGAATTTATTTTGGGAAGAATAAGGAATGCGATAATTTTTAAAAGTACGCAAAATCTTGAATGAGGGTGTAAAAATGAAGAAAATGTGAAATATTTCTCTTGGTTTTTTTGTGAAATTGCGAATTTCTTGATATAAATCTGCACCTTCACTCTTGCCTCCGACCCTGTCAAGTGTTTCAACAGTGACACATTTTTTCAACAGTGTAATTGTAAGCCATTGATGCATAATTACCAAGTATGGTAATTAGTTACATGGACAGTAATTTATTTTGGGAAGAATGAGGGATGCGATAATTTTTAAAAGCACACAAAAACTTGGAGTAGGGTGTAAAAATTAAGAAAATGTGAAATATTTCTTGAGCTTTTCTGTGAAATTGTGAATTTCTTGAGTTGTCTGGGGTTCCCAATTTTTTATTATGTTCAAATTTTGCTGAAAATTCGCCATGTTGAGGAGTTGTGTACTGTCTGACGCCAGGTCATGTAAATCTGCACCTTCACTCTTGCCTCCGACTGCCAATTGCTAAGACTTTTAGAAAAATAATCACTATGTAAATCATCCAAAGACACAAAAATAACTCAAAACGCCAACATATAAAGTTGTGTTCTCTTAGCCAAACGAATATCTTCGAAGCGATGTTCAAATGCGCGTCTTCTTAGACTTGCATGTCTAAACACGTGTTTGTATAGACATCGATATCGAGGCAGTTCTCGTTTGCATTTGAAAAATGGCGCTTGAATACAACTAGTCCCTCCATTCGTCATTTACGCCTAAAAGTGGCGCTCACATGCATGTCTCGCTGGACTTTCATGCCTAAGTAAGGGGGTCAGGCACGTAATTTCGTCAAAATCCTGGGGGATGGGAATTTGGAGCCAATTTCTCCCAGTCGAGTGAAAATTAGCCATGTAGTACTATAAAGGCAAAGGTATACTAAAGAAAACTGATCTGTTCTGTAGATGGTTGAATTTTTGAAGGACTACCTTTGTCCTGACAAGATTTTGAACGCACTAAATTTAGCTTGGGGCAAACTGGGGTCTACGGGTAGTTGTCCCCTTCTGGCCTTTAGCAAACTACACCCTAGAAGGACATGAAATGAGAAACATGTTGAGATATGAAAATCCCGCTGAACTCGTAGGGTCTCCCACTTTCTGCCACCTGGTATAAATTTCGGACCACTATATGAGCCCAATGTCTCGGCCACGCTTTGAAAGATTCTGCCATGCATGGAACAGTCTTGTGACTCTTGGTCCACTTTTGTCCCGCTTGGTACGTGCCAGTCACCTATTGCAATGATATTGAGTGAGATTATGACCTGAACTGCTTAAACACCGTACCTGGACTTACATTTTTCTTACGGGGAGTAACAGTACCTTAGAGGTACTTGTCGGTTATTGGAAACACATTTAATAATTACGCTTAGGTTACACGTCAGAAAACCAGTTTCATAGCAATAAAAACAAGTGATGGATGATACAATGCATTGGACTTCGACAGTTCCATTGAACTTGTATAATTTGAGCCATATATTTGTACATTATGGGCTGGTGGTGGGGTTTATGTTAGGGTAAGTTAGGTTGGATTATGTTATGTTTCCATTATTTTGTTTCTAAAGTATTATTTTATCATCATGTTTTGTTATTTTTCATGAAGATTTACAAAACTTCACTTCTTGGGTGTGTTTCCATTACTGACAAGTACCACCTTGGATTTTGAATTTAAATTGACCATTTTCTAAGTCAGAGAAAATGTCGAAGTGGCAGGGTTAAAAACTGCTTCCCCTCTTGGGATATATACTTCGTTGGGTCTTGATATTTGTTATTTATTGGAAAAGCCGTCTGAGAGTAGACAATGTTTAGATTTATCGAAACGGTCTGCAGCTAACGTAATGTGCATACAAAAACTTAATCAAGAAACGCAGAAATTTGACTCTTTTTTCTCTACCTCTATTGAGATTCTACTGAGAGAAGTAAAAATTCCACAAATTGTATCAGAAGTTTGAATAAATTATAAAATTAACCCTGTTGCACGAAACCCTACAAAAAGAGAATTGTTTTAGAATATTTCGAAATTCCTTAGTTTCGTGTCTTTGCATATAGGCGTGTGCATATCATTGTGACTGACTCAATGACAGACTTACTCCGCCTCCTTTCATGATTTCAGAATAAGGGGGTAAGAGCTGCTATTCCATGCTAGATTTAAAATCATTGTGTGAAAATGCAAATATAGGACCGTGGCTAATACATAAAAACCTGAAAGTTATACTAAAAACTTGGGAAGTAACCAAAAACTAGCATCAAACAGTTCCTGGTAGCGAACTGTAAGGAGCGACCCGGCTCAATAGTAACCGAAACTCTAAAAGACGGAATTTTGATAGCCACATATATATATAAAAAGAATTGGGTTCTTATGCTGATTTTAAATATATAAGTTTCATCAAGTTCAGTCCTACTCATCAAAGTTACGAGCCTGAAAAAAAATTACCTTATTTTCGAAAAAAGGGAGAACACATCCTAAAAGTTACATAATTTTTTACATATTTTTTGCCAGAAGAAAGGTCACGGGTGTGTTGTTTCTCTGTTATTCCCCCAGCGAAGTTTCATCAAGTTTAGTCTTACCCATCAAAGGTTACGAGCCTGAGAAAATTTGTCTTATTTTAGAAAATAAGGGGAAACACTCCCTAAAAGTCATAGAATCTTAACGAAAATCACACCACCAGATTCAGCGTATTAGAAAGACCTACTGTGAAAGTTTCAAGCTCCTATCTCCAAAAATGCGGAATTTTGTATTTTTTGCCAGAAGCCAGATCACGGGTGCGTGTTTATTTGTTTGTTTTTGTTTTGTTTTTTCCAGGGGTGATCGTATCGACCCAGTTGTCCTAGAATGTTGCGAAAGGCTCATTCGAGCGGAAATTAAAATTCTAATACCCTTTTTAAGTGACCAAAAAAAATGGAAGGCAACTAGGCTCCCTCCTATGCTCATTTTTCCCCCAAATCATCGGATCAAAATTTTGAGATGGCCATTTTGTTCAGCATTGTCGAAAAATCTAATAATTATTTCTTTGAGGACGACTTAGTCCCCCACAGTCCCCGGAGTACGGGCTGCAAGCTATGAACTTTGCCCATTGTTTACATATAGTATTGGCTATTGGGAAGTATACAGACGTTTTCAGGGGGAATTTTTTCTGGTGGGTGGGGTTAGGGGGAGAGGGTTACGTGGGAGAATATTTCAATGGAGGAATTTTTTATGGGGAAAGAAAATTTTCCATGAAGAGGACGCCGGATTTCCCAGCATTATTTAAAAAAAGATCAGAAATTTTAAAAAAATCAAGTTTTTCAACTGAAAGTAAGGAGCAAAACTCAAAACGAACATAGATTATTACGTATATAAGGCGGTTCACCCCCTCGTAAATACCTCGCTCTTTACGCTAAAGTTTTTTTTGTACTCTCAAAAGAGCTATTTATTCTAACTAAACGTCCTTTGTGATTCAGAGGTCATTCTGAAAGAATTGGAACAAAATTCAAAATTTAGCGTAAAGAGCGAGGAAATAACCGGGGAGCGAACCCCCACATATACGTAATATTTCTGTTCGTTTTAAGCTTTAATGTTGCTCCTTAATTTTAGTTGAAAAATAAATTGTTTTTTTATTTAATTAAAACAAGGATCTGCGCTAGAATTTATTCCAAGAGAGAGTTAAATAATAATTGAAAATAATAATGGTCATATGATAATTGTATAGAACGTTCGAAAAATCGTAAGAGTTGAGAAATAGAAATATTTCTGTAGATGGGAGGGGGCGGAGAGGGAAATCAAGCTCACTCCCTACGAATGTGCCCTTTTTTAGGTATTTGAACATTTATTGGACAAATTAGTTGGGAATAAAGGAATGTTTCAGTCCCTTATTCGTTTGGGTGTTGTTTCTAGCCCTTTATGCAAGGGTATGTTCTCCCCGCAAGATCTCGAGGCTTTTGCGATGTTTGCTTTAATTTTGGATATTTTGTTGGTAGTTCGCTTGTTTTTTAATTTTTTCCTGATTTTTAACCGCCTCCCAATTATGTTACTTCATTTTTAAGCTCCTGGTTGTGATCATTAGAGCAGCTAGGGAGTAGGAATGCCCACCACGCAAAATCGACATTGCCTCTGGATGCTGAAAAGTCACCTACGCCTCTGGTTGTTATCATTCCAGTAGTCAGCACAGTATATCCTTGAATTTGCGACATATCCAAATACTTAATAATTATTTTTCGGCGTTTTAAGCACCAAATATACAGTTTACCCAACCATAAATTGTATCTGTAAAATATATACGTAAGCGAAACAAAACGAATGGAAAAAAGCGGAACTTTTTTTTTCTTAACAGGGCCAAAACAAAATTAGCTTTTTTTTCCCAACCCGTCTCTAATAGTCGTCAACAGCAAGACACCCACCCACACACACACACACACACACACACACACACACACACACACACACACACATACATATATGTATATATATATATATATATATATATATATATATATATATATATATATATATATATATATATATATATATATATATATATATATATATATATATATATAAAGCTAGGTCAAAAATATCTAAAATATAAGTCAATAAACTTACCCCCTTGCTTTTTTTCCATTTCATTGATGTAGAGAGTGGAATTGGGCCTTTCTGATCGAAGTGAGCGCACCATTTGCTTAGGCCAAAGGACCGAATACCTGCTCAAGCTAAGCGAGGGCAGAAGGTCCGAGCACCGCCCAAGTGGAAGTGATGTCACGTTTGCAAGGGCTGAAGGCTCAAGCTCATTATTCGTAAGGGCTGAAGGTCCGAGCTTCTGATCAGAGCGAACAGAGGGTTATGATGAAAACCACTTTAGGCGGCCATTTTCCTACACAAAGAGTTGGCAAAGTCGATCCTATGTGTCAGAGTAAGGTGACGAAACTTGGGAAGTAGAAATTTTCGAAGACCACACTGCCTTTTCATGACATACAAATTACAGTTCAATGTGGATAAATCATTTCATTTGACAGCGAAACAACAAAAACATCTCTAGATATTTCGGGAGGGGTGTAGCTCCAGCATTTTTATTTGGGAAGGGGGCAAAAGGGTCCTCATCCGGAGAATCATGGAGCATGGGCTATATAATAATTTGTTCGCCAAAATGTGGGGGGGGGGGCAACTGTCCCCGGAACGATGCCACTGCATTTTGGGTCATATATAGAGTGGCTGTCATTATTACTTTATCTGCTGATGATGCCCACTGTATATATATGTGACTGAAACATCCTAAGACTTATTTGCTGTTTCACTGTCAAATAAAAGGATTTGTCACTATTGAACTTTTATTTGTATAGCCTAGGAGGTTTTTAAGCTAGACTATTGAAACTTTTAACGCCTAAATTGGTTGTAATATAGTTCAGCCTATATCGAAAGAATGTATTTTTTATGTTCATTTCAAATTTATAAAATTGCCTTAATTTTTATCTAGTTTGCATTTACAGTCTACCATGTTTCACATGTTTTCATCCACAGGATCTTGTTGAAAATTCAGGTATTGGATAAAATGCCTTATTTTCTCGTCTAACTGCCACGTTTATCCATCACCTATACTCTGCCACCTCTTTTGCCACCTGTCATAGGTGTAACTTGAGCCGAAAAGAATTGCTTATCTCATTGGTAAGGTGTAATTTGATCGAAAAAAGATAATGGGGTACCACGTCACATCCAAGGCCCAGTGGATACCTAACACTATCTATCTTTAAATCGTATGATAGTGATCAACTATCATTATGAGTTGTCAAAATTGTGTTCAGGACGAAGTTGGCTACTTATCTTTTTCGGGCTTCCACAATATGTCTTTGCTGAAAGAGCGTATTCATTTTGCGGAGTGTATTCATTTACGGTTATATAAAAATCATCTACATTCTAAGGATTGTTATATTCATAATCAGTTTTTACGGATCCGTGAAGAACATTAGGCCTATAAATAATAAAATTTTAAACAGTTTAGAAGCACCCGATGAAAACTATTCTCAGGAAATACACAAAAACAGAAAATAAAATTGAAATTTTGACCTAAAAACACACTTATTGAAAGTAGTTTTTTTTTCTCATTGGTCAGATGTTCTGACCTAGTGGCGCCAATTCAATAAAATTAATGGGGATATTTTTCAATATCTAGTGAGGTGGGGGGATATGTCGTTTTCACAATTTTTCCAATGAAAAAACGATGCCAACATTTTTACACGAAATAACGCCTCCTCCCTAAAAAACGGGGTATATTTCAAAGTCTATGGAGGCGAAAAATAATTGAGAAGCAGATGATTCTATACCTCCTCAATTGACACCACTGCCTGGGGATCTTCCACCTAAAGTTCGAATGAAACATATGTTAAAATAGGGGCAAATCAGATACAAATTTGGTTTTATTCACTTTTGACCTCCAAAGATATTTATTGCCTTCCCCCTCCCCCCCCCAAATGTACAGTGCCCCTGTTGATGGTATTTCGATCATCATATAGAGAGGAGATTTTTTTACGCCTTGATAACTATACATAATTCCCCCTTTGACAAGTGTCCAAGCGTATCTGAAACTCTTCCAAACAAAGCAATAATTTTCAACTGATTTTGAGTGAAATATATTGTCATTCATAAAGCTAATAAACGTCGCATCTGTCACTTATGGTCTTTAAACAACTTTACACAAGGCCCTAGTTGTTCTGAAGTCAACCCCTCTTTAGATTGAATAAAGGGGCAATTATGGACACCCACAAAGCTTTTCTCATTCCCTTGTAATAAAAAGTTTGTGTCATAATGATGATGATAGCATGGACATTTGTTCATAAGAGGGAGTGAATGCGTATTTTCCGGGTCAGTGAATCGGTGCTGTGCTTAGGCCGAAGGAGTGCAACACATTTGTGTATTTTTGCCCCTTAGAGGAAAGGATAAAGGAACGAGTAGGTCTAGTAGGGTGGCATTAAAGACTAATTTACATCTAGTGATTTAGGTAAGTAGGGGGGATGATATAGTATATATTTATATATATAAAGATAGTGTGTATGTGTATTGTAGTAGAGTAGTAGTGATAGTGTGTGGAGTGTGAGTAGTAGTGTTAGTGTGTGTGTGTGAGTAGTGTAGAGTGTGATGTAGAGTGTGAGTGTGTATAGTGTGTGTAGTGTGTGTGTGGATGTGTGTATAGATGTGTAGTATAGTGTGTGAGAGTGAGTGTTGATATGTGTATAGTTGATAGTAGAGTATAGTGTATAGTGTGTAGTAGTGTGAGTGAGTTTGTGTGATATGGGGTAGTATAGTGATAGTGTGGTATAGTGAGTGTATGTGTGTTATATATATATATGAGTGAGTAGTGATAGTATATATATATATATATTATATATATATATATATTATAGTTTGTATATATATATATATATATATATATATATATATATATATATATATATATATATTTATATATATATATATATATATATATATATTATATATATATATATATATATGCGGGTGTGTTTTTTTTGTAGTTGCCCCTAAACATAATTATGTCAGTTTGATATTTGTTTGGTTTGGGTTGCATAACTTAGTTCATATAGGCTACGGGTCTGACTTACTCGTTCTTTTTTTTTTTTTCTCTTTGGGGGCAATAAAGAGGGACAGTTGGATAAGCAGACAGATTCACTGATTCACTATATAAGCAGATTCACTGATTCATAACTGATTCAGATTCATAAGCAGACAGATTCACTATATATATATATATATATATATATATATATATATATATATATATATATATATATATATATATATATATATATATATATATATATATATATATATATATATATATATATATATATATATATATCATTTGTTTTTAATTATGTATATCTATAGGCACTATGCAGATCTTGCAACAAGTTTGGAAAAGGATCATAATAAGCAAGTATAAATTTTTAATTCGTAATTCCAAAATAATTTTACTCTGCAATTTGAATTGAAATAAGCTAATGACAGTTAAATTACCAATTTCTTCTAAAATTGTAATTTTAGATGAAAAATTCCAATTCCTAAATTCCTAGATTCCAATTCTAAAATTCCGAGATCAATACACATGGCGCCAATTCACGAAAATGTAGGATGAAACAAGGATTTTTTATTTATTTTTTAAGTGAAGATACAAAAAAAAATGAAAATGTCAGAGGAGGGATTTTGTTCTATTTTTTAAATTAAAATACAGAAGGGGTATTTTTCAAAATCTAGGTCCGAAAATTTCCCACCCCCTGTTCGTGCTATAGGCACCATTGTCAATAGAATAAATAGTGGACTTTTTTTCGTAAAAAATACCATATTATTCATAGAAGAAACATTGTTCCCTTTTGGGGGTGGATGGTTTCTGTATAGGTACGTCTAAATAATCTTTGATTAGTGGCGGTAATTCAATCTGTTGGTATAAAGGGATTTGATAAATTGCCCTGATACTCGTCAGATTGAAAGATTTAAGATATATTTATTCAACAAGTTGCCTTATCGGGATTGCATCTGAAGTATAGGCCATCTGTTCCACATATCATATACTGTATGCTTTTAAACTGATATTAAGTTCTTAAATCTTATGCTAATAAAAAGTGTCTAATAACTGGCTTTGTATATGGACTATATGATTACTAGTAATCAAGTAAATCTGGATCATCACCAGGACATGTGTCACTTTTTAGTTATTTTTCCCAGATGTGCCATTTTATCTTAAAGTGTAGGTTGACACCGGCATCTTTAACCTGTGCTTTTGTTAGGTTACAGGCAGATCTTGGTGAAGGAAGTCCTTTGATATCACCAGGCACGTGCGAGGGAATAATTTTTGTTGTGGGGTGGAGGGAGGGGGGGGGGTGAAAAAGGCAAAAATGGGTGAACTATTGAGTTTATATGACAGATCATGAAAATCTCGAGGTTTTTTGTACCAAGAATGGACCGGGGGTACCCTCTCCTACATACGCGAATGGACATCCCTCATTGTTGGCCTTGGCTTGTCCTCCATATAGACAAATTTTATATCCTTAAAATATTTTTATTCTGGAATATTGGAACGTACAGCCTTTTAAAATTCCTTGAAATGTGAATAAAGAAGTAACAGATTTTGTACGTGTCATCCTGTTTTTATTTTGGAATGGAGTAGAATATAGGGCCATTTAGTAGGGCCATTCCAACTTGCTTAAAATTTGGGTAGAAGGATAATGGTTTGGGCCATTTGGGCCATTCCAACCTGCTTAAAATCCGGAAGAAGGATAATGGTTTGGGCCATTTCGGCAATTCCTACCTGCTTAAAATGTGGGCAGAAGGATAATGGTTTGAGCCATTGTTCAATTTTTTGCTGATACGAAAAATATAATTTGGCTAATATGTTTAATAAAGTTTGCCCAACGGGGTACAAAAGGACAAGTGAAAATTACAAAAATAAATCGTATAAATTGACGGGGTACATTATCGTATAGGTAGACAGAGGATTCCAGGAGTAGGAAAAAGCAAAAAAAAACGTATCTGACATTTTCGTAATTTTACAGAAGAATAAAATGCGATTTTTAAACATTTAGTATAAAGAGTATTTTTGTGGGATTTAAATATGAAGGATTTTGGACATGTAGCTGAGTCAAGAGATTGCTCAGCTCCCTGGTGGAGAGGGGACATCTCTGAGTGACACTTGTTCGGCCAAGCCTGGAATATTTCTGTCATATCACGACTTATTCATGCCACGTATGGCAAACTACCACCACCCCATGTGCCACCTGACATGCGATTTTGAAGTTATCGAGGTGAATAACTAAGTTTCAGTTTTTGTGCAAGTATTAGAGCCATAACGCCATTCTTATACAGGTCTCTCTTAATTTCGTGAAATGAATGCGCTTTCGTAGATGTTCCCAGTGGATAAGACTAACCACAAACCGTTTGAGAGTGCCACGGCTTAATTTTTAACAAAGTATGAGATACGCACTTTTGCTTTTGACGAGGATTTTCCAAACTCTTTTTTAGTTCAAGGTTTGATGGGAAGTGGATACTTGTTTACTTTCAGGATAAAAGGCAGGTAGATAGGGAGCTTACTAGTAACAAATGCTATAGCTCAAAAACCTTTCGTTATTTTTATTGGCTTAAAATTTCATCCAAAAGAATCAATCAGGTTTCTTCTTCTTTTTTTGGCTTAAAATTTGACACAGTAGGGACTAGTAAACATAACAACCGGTAGTGGCTTCCCTTTTTTGACATGCGATTACGGAATAATGTAACTAGCTAAAAAGCAATATCTATGATTGACAGGAAACAAATTAAACAATAAAATTAAAGGGTACTTCTTGCACATGATGAAGACAGTCAGGTTTTTTTTTGCTCTTTGGACAGATAATATTGTCAGTATTTTTGTCAGCGAAATTTCTCCTGGAAAATGTAATGGACATATTTTATACTTTGACGGTGTCTTAAATTACACAGAAATTTGCACTTTGTAACTGTCAGCAGAAATTGTGCTATTTGATGATTACTTATGCTATTTGATGATATAGTAGCGTTTTCGAAGTGTTTTAAAACAACTTTTAAAATAAGGCAAAATAAACAGCTTGTTAGAAGAAAAAATAAAGAAAAATTTCTATTATGTCAGGCCAGTATAGTCTTAAAACAGTATAGTAATGGGCATCTTTTAGAATTGGGTGTTTTAACGCCACCGCGGTTTTCCACCACCGTATGCTTTCCGCCACCCAGGAAATTTTGCATCATCAAGAGGATTAGTTTGGTCAGAATAGACAGGTTAAGTTAGTCTATATCTGTGTTTTTGTCTATATCTGTGTCTATGTTTATCTCTATGTCTATGTCTGTGTTTGTTCTTATGTCTATGTCTATTCTGACCTACCTGAATTAAAAGGTGGCCTAAAACCGCGGTGGCGTTAAAACACTGCTACCATTTTTTATACTTTGACGGTGTCTTAAATTATGCAGAAGTCAGAACTTTATAACTATCAACAGAAATTGTCCTATTTGATGATTGCTACTGTTTAGTCAAATCGGGATGATAAGGCGAATTAAAGTTTTTTTTTTTATTAGAGGAAGTTGTTCTTCATTTCCTAAAACGCTTTCCACTGAATCGTAAAATGAGAAAACGTATTTATGGCTTATAATTTAATAAATTGAACATGCCTGAGCATCATGATGAAAAAGCCGTGTGAGTATCTAACAGAACATAATTTGAGGTCATTTAAAAGTATAGAATTTTTTGTTATGACGTCAGTAGTAGTTGACGTAGAAATTACAAGCGTGAAATGATAACGGTATTTTATGTATCTAATAAATGGGTTTTGCTTATTGTAAGATCATATTTTTTGGTTATTGACTTTTGTCCTAATTGTGATTTATTGATGCGACTTCCGCAACGGTAATTCAAAAGACTATGCGTCAGTTTTTGTCAATTTCCTAATCTTATTTTCAGATTGGGAAATTAGGAATCCTATGTTTCTGGAAAAAATTAAAATCCCTAAAAACCCTAGATTTTGGATTTTCTTGTGTATTTCTTTTGGAAAAAATCGCCCTCTCCTAGATTTTAAAAAACTTTTTTTATGTCTTCATTAAAATTTCTTTTCAACTTTTTGAATTTCTTAGCTTATATTTGCTGAATTTCGCGCTTTTTTTGGCTCCTGTTACTGCCAAAAATGAATAGCTGTATATAGAGGTTTTTTTCATTAAAAATTCAGTTGCCGATTTTCCTCGTTAAAAAAAAAAATATATGGCTGCTTAAGAGTCCACTTAATCAACTCAGAATTCGTTGTTACTGTCCTTGGAACTTTGAAAGGTTACAGGATGTTTATATACTGTAAAAGAGTTTTATTTGATTTTTTTTTTTTTACAAACTGGAGACAGTATACCATCAGGGCCGTAGTTAATTTTTTTTTGGGGGGGGAGGGGCACAAAAACTTACAAAAACACATTAAAAATTTGTATATATGCATTTTTTACATTTTTACGTGTCTGAAATAAATTTTAAGTGGGTGTTAAAACCCCCTGGGTACGACCAAGGTGCCACCCCCTGCTCTAACCAATTCCTGAGACCCAGTCGTGACCCTGATTTGGTCATATCGTTATTGTTTTCTCTACGTTAAATTAAAGAAGAAAAAGCAGAGCTTGTATACCAGAAGCGCGAAGATTTACGCAGCTGGATAGATTAAGCTGCGTTCGCCGTGAATGTTAAACGACATTAAAGGTCACAGGTCCTGTCTAATTTAGCAACCATGGGCCACCGGATATTACATGCCCACCTGATGCTATTTTCTTTATGACGGGTAATTAAGTACAATTCGAAGCTGTTACGGACTAGTCTGGGATCAACAAAACGGAATGAGAAAATGGCGTGATATAGTTAATTCTCTTTAAATGGTTATATTTAATAGGATAATCTTCATATTTTATTTAAATGATGGCCCAAAATGACTTTTCGTACTTGATATAGGTGACTTCTTGTATCTGAAGATGAACAAAGGTTTATTTCTTTGGTTGTGAAAGTTAATAGGTTTGTATTAGTTTGTATTAGTATTAGTTTGTACTATTTTTATATTTTTTTTTATATTTGTATTAGTTTGTATTAGTTTGTTTGTATTTGTATTAGTATAATAGTTTGTTAACAGGTTGTACCTAAAAGTTGTCTTAGGGGGGGGGGGGATTTTTAATGGTTGAAGGGTAGATGTTCTTATAATAATACAAGAGAATACTTCTTTGAAAACAAAATTATATATTTTCCAAACTTTCAGAAAAAAAATCTAGCTGCCTAAGCATTGATTGAATTGGGGCTGCTGGAGCTGTTTTTGTAAACAAATTTAATTTTGTATAACAAAAACATTTTTTCTTTAGTAATAACGATTATCTAATGATATAGCACTATTATGCCAAGAATCACAAGGGGAAGAGAATAGGGAGTTTGAACTGATTTTGTCTTCAGCCCTACTGTTAACAACGTCTTGCTGAAGTCTTTGAATTTTTGTACACCTCACATAAAGCCTCTTTTTTACACTCCAATTATTTCAGACAGCAAGAGACAGAGAGGGGGAGGAGGAGGAAATGATATTTTATGCCATTTTGTCAGCGTCTTCCAGAATCAAAATTCTGGAAATTGGAATTCCTCATCAATAAATGCCACCGGATTATAAGTAGAGATCAGGTCTCGCGTACTACTCCCCGTGTTATGACAAAATTTGCTACTTAATTTTACATAAGATAACAGAATGTCTTAAGCTGTGGTTGTGCGAAAAATTTTAAGTCGTAGTTTAAAAGAACCATTATCAACTTCTGATTTCTGATTGATAGAAGGCATGGTACTTATTAATAATACGGAGCACATTCAAGAAATACGCTTAGGTTAGTTCTCAGAAAACCTGTTTCATAGTAACAAAGACGGCTGATACAACATATTGTATAATTTGGGCTATATATTTGTACAATAGGGGGCTGTGGGTTAGGTTAGGTGGGCTTTCCAAATACTTTTCCTCCTCTCCCCCCTAATGTAACCAAAATTATATCTGGGTTACAGCGGTAGTTAGCAACCTAGTATTAGACGATCATGTCCAATACTTGGAAACGTAATAGCCCATAACCCCTGAAAATAGTAGATCAAAAGAAGAAGTACATTGTTAGAACCGCCTGTTCTGAAACCCCTATTTAGGAAACTTATCGTGCCTTGACTTGAAGAACGAACAAAATATATTGGTTTGAAAAACAAGAAAAATGGCTACAATCACGATATTCTGTATATATGGCATCTTTTTTTTCCTCCCCAGATAGATTGGTACTGGAAAATCGTAGAGAATTGTTTAATGGCTCATTTTAAAAGAAATTGATGTATTTAGAAACCCTTTTGTAGCTAACAAAACTAACTTTAAAATAAAATAAATTTTTTACGAAAAACTGCATTTTTGTTCAATACTGTAGTAGTAAATCATCTTGCATACGAAAATCAAAATAGGATTTTTAACATTATAAAAAGTTTGTAAATATAGTTGAATAAAATGCAGTAATTTTTTTTATGGTTTAAACAAATATCTGATTTGTCAACTGAAACCAGAATAATTCCTGAAAATTCCCCCATGCTGGCTTTTAACCACACAATTTTAAAATACTTAATGTTATACTTCAATGACTATATCAAAATACGATCGTTAGAAAAACTAACCATTTTACATATTGGACTTAGTTTACTGCGGATTCTTTGAGGTTCGTCTCCTACTATTCCAAAGAAGAAAAAGCCTGTGGCTTTTTCCTGTTTGTAATCAGATATATATCTAGGTAGTGTGTTATCGGGGTTTTATAATAAAGAACGAACTCTAGCATATACTGACTGAAATGTTTAATACAAATTATTATATAAACTAAGGCTATATGAAGGTTCTATTTCATCAGGATTAACCTAACTTCACTTCTTGTGTGTGTTCTATATCATTAACAAGTCTCAAATGCAGTTATAGGTCTTGAATTGGGCCTGATAGCCATCTTCAAACTCCTTCATGAGGACTTAAATAGAATACAATCACCAAGACTAGCGGTGTATTATCGTGATTGATGGTGCCAAAATCTTGTTGTAAAAAAAAATAAATAAAAATGTGGCCCCGAGATTCATTGCCTTAAGACGCCACAGAGTTAATATCATCAACTTATGATCTCTGATCGATGGAAGGCAATTACAGACATAGATTTAGACCCGATATATAGACAACAAAACCACATTAAGTATTTTAGCTAATGCAAACAACAGTGATTTATTTCTGAATTCCTACCCTGTGATTTATTTAAAGAAAATGTTCTAAATCTTGAAATACCACGAGGTTGTTGAGTGTGACTACTTGTCTGCGGTGTATGAAAAAATCTTTTTTTTTATGGGTCATTGAACGTGTTTTTCTGCTCGGTCAACTAACAAAAGTTGACTACCTTTACCGCAAATAGCAGGAAGCAATCCGGAACCGTAATGACCGCCTTCGCTAACCGCATATCGCTCTTCTTACCACACGCCACTGTCCAAAACTTGGTATCCTTTGAAAGTAACTTTAAAAAGGATTGTTTAAAAACATAATTCATAAAAGAGTTGGTACCATTGAAAATATATCTCTGAATTGTTTCTCTGTCGTCAGGTGGCGTCAATTCACGGACATGTGGGGAGGGGGGAATATATTTTCAAATTTTAGGGGTCAGTTTGTTGTTTTTTCTTCGATTTTTTAATGAAAACACAAAAAATGCATTTCCCAATGAAAATACCTCAAAAAAGTTATTTTTCAAAATCCAAGTTTCGGGGAAGGATCTAGACGAAAAACTTAACCCCCTCTACAATTGACATCAGTGTCTGGGCTTGGTTTGTATTCTTGTCCTCTGATCTTTTCTTAGTTTGTCTAAAAAGAAGAAGATTTTCTCTTTGAATATTTGCTTCGTCTCAATACCCTTTCAAACAAAAGTAATATAGCTTTTTTAAAATCCATTTAAGGTTGACATTACCCACGCCACTATCGAAAACTTCCTTTTAAGTAACTTAAAGAAGAGGATATTCTTATAAACAAAAGGGCTGGTAATCATTAATACTTTCTTATCACATCGTTCCCTGCGGTTGCTTGGAAGTTTTGATCTCCCATTTTTCTTGATATATCCAAAAAAGGAAAAATAAAACTGATTATCCCTTGGACATCTTTTCGAACCTGGTATAGTATCACATAACTTCAATTGATGTTTTTTTATCCATACAAGGGTTGATTTGTTTTTCAGGTAATGTGTATTCACTTTGTTCTACTGCAATTGGTCCGCATTCTTGCCTTTCGATTGTTTGCTTAGTTTCACTAAAACTGAGAGTAAGGATCGTCATATCATGGAGTGGTCCTTGAATTTTGACTGACCCAAGCTTATATTTTTAATTTAAAAAATGACAGATTGCAGTAAAAAAAAAATTGCTGTGTAATTTTCAGCATATTTGAAAATAAAAATGATAATAATTTCTTTTTTGGACAGAAAAACCTAAATTAATAACGATTCGTACAACAAATCTTCATTATAAAAACTCTGTAATAGTCTTTAAAAAAATTATCTTGTTAAAAAACCTTGCCCCGAGACCGCGCCTATCTCTCCGTTAAACAACCAATGCCCATAGCTACCTGGATATGATAAATCCCAGAATATTAAAAATAAATTAATAAATAAATACTCTTGATTATTCTGATACAGTACTTCAAAACTTTTGAAAATAAACTGCTTTTCTGTTGAGTTGAATTTCATAAAAAATAGATAAAACAAAGAAAAGAAGATATCGACAACCTGTAAAGAACTAAAAATACATCAATAGCCTTCATTACTAAGGATACATTTGGAAAGCCATAACATCAATATTTATTATAATAGCATCTATATTTATTATAATAACATCAATATTGATATTTATTAATAACGTTTTCATTAATTGATTATTAATAAAATCTATATTGTAAAAATATTTTCCCAGCTTCTGAACTATGCTGTATTAAATTAAAAGTTGTGATTAAAAGCCTTGGATAATATGGAAAAAACTCACACGTGACAACCTAAGGCAAAAAACTGGCATCACAAATGGAGTAGTGGCTTTTAGTATAGCCGACAGTTTTTAGTAGGCCTATCACTTTTCATATTTTTTACGCAAAAGTAATTACAACGACAATTAAACCTGCATAAATTATTATTCACTTGCTACCCAAAGGTGTAAAACTTTTTTAGAGCTAATTTAGCACAGTTCGCGGGCTACTAAAAAATGTGAAAAAATTTCGTCGGCCTCTGTCGGGTAATCTTTCTCTCCTGACGGCGAATCAATCATAAAAAAGTGGTTATGTTCTTGTATAATTAGAGCCTGTCTAAATACGAAAAAGAAACAAATGCCAACTTATTATGAGCTATTACAAGTGTAATATTTGTATAAGCAAGGGCGTATCCAGGGGGTGGGGTTAGGGTGTCGTATCCCCCCCCCCAAAAAAAATGTTTGTGTGACTTGTAAAAACGTAACAAAATACATAGTAACATGTTTTATGTGTTTCGAAGTTTTTACCCCCTCCCCCGCAAAAAGAAATCCTTGATACGCCCTTGAGTATAACTGCGCACTAAACTTATAGGGAGTGGGAAATAGATGCTACTTGGGAAGGAGGGGGAGATTTGACACTTAAAACAGTAGTTCTCAATTTTTATCTATTGTTTTTAGCGTATTTTTTCAATATTTTCCATTAGCTGGCCTTTGGATAATTTTAAAGGTGGTGACTAATTCTACTACCAGTTGCTCTCCAGTGCAAGTGTCATTATAATTAGTGCCACAGAAAATGAAGAAGAAACAAGTGCTGAATTGGAATGAGCCATTACAAGTGTAGTAAGGGGTGTAAATGGTAAATGCATGGGAGGTTGCAACTAAATACTATTTTGTGGGAAAAGAATTTGGAAAAAAATATTTCGGGTGCAATTTCATTGCTTTTGACGGACAAATATTTCTACAAGGTAGGGTTTTATCTAAACTTTAAGAGAAGACAAGCATGTTTTTATGTCAAAAGCTCAATGTCAATAGCTATTTCAGCATTTAAAGGATATTATAAAATATAAATTCCCAATTAAACCTAGATACACCCCCAACCCACAAAAAAAGAAGGAAAAACACAGAATACAGCTAATCGTTCGATACAGCTAATCGTTGGAATATATATATATATATATATATATATATATATATATATATATATATATATATATATATATATATATATATATATATATATATATATATATATGTATATACATATATATATTCGGCTAGACTCGTCCTAGCCGAGTCGGTTGGTGCGCTGGATTTGGGATCCTTTGTCTGAAAGGACGCGGGTTCAAATCCCAGTGTACCCAATTGTTCAGTTTGGGACGGGAGTCAGTGGCGTGACTCTGTAAGCTTAGCCAGAGTCGACCCAGCTTTAAATGGGTACCTGGAGAAATCTGGGGAAGGTAAACAGGAAGGGTGTGCGAAAGCACAGGATGGTTGGCCCCCAACCCCCCATTGCACTTCCTGGCTGAAGGGTCAAGAAACGGAGATCAGCACCGCTGGTAGGGACTGTAAAGTCTAATGCCGTATCCTTTACCTTTACCTTATATATATATATATTTACCGCCTTTTGAATTCCCCGGAACTGAAGCCTTTTCCTGTAGCTAGTTTATGTTGAAAATAAATAAGATAGCTATTCTGTTGAAAATGATTTGAAAAATGATGATGGAACTGAAAAAAATAGTTCTTTTTAAAGAAAGTCAACCCTTACACAACTTTCTCGACCTTCTTCTTTTTGATGTACGAAGGAGAGGGGGTCAATTTTTTAAAAGTACAAATGGAATAGTGAACATGAATCTAAAATAAAGTCTATCGCCAAAGTCTTCGTGAATCCAGGTTGGCCGCCAAAACCAATGGTCATTGGAACGCCAATTTTTAAATCCTGATTATCAGTTGTGACTGGATTCTCAACCAGATGTTGCTGACACAGTGGATCTCGATAAAAAAATTCCTCATTTATATATTTGTTTTTGTGCTCGAATATTGGGTTGTATTTTATTTAGTCACACTTCCCTCTTTTCTTAGGTGAAGCTATTCACCTTGCAAGAGATTTTGGGTATGTTTGCGAAACTGAATTTCCGTCTCGACATGTCGCCGAATATTTGTGTAGACAACATCAACAAAATGATCCAGCTGATACTTATAGACGTAAAGATTTAATCCTAGCAACCAAGTAAGTTTGTTATTTTTTTGCTTTTTTTTTCATGTGATATTTACTTTTAAGCTTGTTCAAAAAGGAATCATTATTTTGCTTCGTCAGCCGAATTTCGCATCCCCACAGGAAAAATTGTCTTTACGAGAATGAATATTTGGTTAGCTTCATTTACGGATCGAGGTTGTAAAGAAATTATGAACTCGTAAATTTATACCATTGCTACTTTTTTTAGATTATTTTTTTCATGCACTGTATAATCTTAAGCTAGTTTTAGACAGTGGTAGAACTTCTCTTCGTCGGCCGGGTTTCACGTCACCAGCGAATAAAAAATAAATCTTGGTGTGAGGGTTCAACAATAATAACAGTAAAAATTATTTGGTAATCTTAATAGGAAGTGCTCAGATATTTCTGCGAAACGTCCCCCTGTTTACTTCCCTAATCATTGAAGTATTTTCTATTCGACAAACTTTCTATTAACACTAGCGAATTTCGCATTCAATCAGATCTTGTAATCAGAATTCACACAGCGACGTCGTTCGGTTTTCATTTAACGAAATTTACCGTCCTCTACCAGAAACTTAGCCTTAGGGTACAGTGAACCACATGAAAAAGTCCTTTTCTAATTACTTTTTGTTGACCCTTCTAATAGTTTTCAAAATCGTAAAAATATGCAAATCAGTAACTACCTAGCAATTAAAAGTAGTTGTTCTAAACGCCAAATGTCAGCCAAGAGAGACTAAAGGGCATGGTTAAATATTGACCTCATTTTAAAGATCAAAGATTCATGACATCTATATGATGTTATTTTCTAATTTTATAGTTTTCTTGTCTTTTTTCTATGGCTTATTTAACCTTAACAAGATTAGTGATTTTTTTTATGGTTGCTATAATTGCCAAGCATTGATATAGGGTGCTTAAGCGGCCGTCCAGCAACGGGGTTTTTTAATTTTCTTCTTTTGACACATGCCTGACCAATTCTCAGGAGCTTCCCCCTCCCCACCATAAGAAGCAAAGACATAAATTAACAGTATTCTTAGATATTCTTCTCGATTCAGTAAGTGTTGAGTGAACTTTTCTGCTCTTCAGGGCCTTGTCAGTGATTGCAATGAGATCTTAAATATGGTTGAGGGCTTAATTCCAGGACCTCTTTTTAAACATTTTTGGGTAGTTACGGTTATGGTAATTCAAAGGAGGTATGTTACGCAACGTATGCTACGAAAGTACGTTGCAAATGTTACAGGAGATCATATAAGCTGACGTCCGTTTTTTACGTTTGATGACATTGTTATTTAATTATTCTATAATATCTCATCTTATATTTGTAATATCATATCATATTCACTATATATATATATATATATATATATATATATATATATATATATATATATATATATATATATATATGTGTGAATTATATATGTGTATATGTGTGAATCATATGTGTGAATTATAATGAATATAAACCTAGCGAATTTTAATTCATTTAAATTTATTTATATTATTATATAATTATTAATCCAACTAATTCTGCCAAATTCCATCTGATTCCGCGTTTGAGAAAAAGAAATTCAAAATTAAAACTTCGGGTTATTTTGGGAGTCAAATAGGACACGATAAAACAGATTCAATCAATTGGTTAAACTTGTCTGGCTTTGTAGGATGGTTATAATCCCCAGTTTGTCCAAAATGTCATATAGCGCCTTTTGAACTAGCGTAGCCATTAAAGAAAAAAAAACATAATTTTGATTTTTTTTTTGTTCTTAGCAGTGGTTATTTTTCAAGAACTCTTTTCTTTGTGTTCCCTTCTTCTAGTAATTAGTGAGTTGTGTGCCTACATGTTTGATGGCATAACGATTCTAATGAGTCTAAGGTTCATCTGATAATTTTGCATTAAAAATTGTCTGAGATCTAGCCGGCTAAGTAAACAAATTGAGGGAGGGGGGAGAAGTACAACTTTAAGAATCAATAGGTAAAATACGGCCAATTTTATGGATAATGTAAGAAAATAAAAACGGAAATATCATAATATTTTCGGATGAGGCAAGGGCATGACGACTCCCTCGTAAGTACGCACCGGTGAATTGGCGCGTACTCGATATTTTGTTAGTATGGGGGATCAACCCACTATAAATGTCCTTTATAGCCACTACGAAAACGAAATTTGTGTTTTATATAATTGATCTTCGAGTGATTTACAAGGGCCTGTGAAACAACTGCCAAAGTACCACTAATTTAAAGCCTAATTATCTTTTATTTCAAATTATTTTGAGGCTATTATTTGGTATGGCCGAGACTTTGAAATAAAATCAAAGATCTATTCAAGTACCCAACTTGAGTGAAGTAGAGTGGGAAAGGGAAAAAGTTGTAAAAAAATTTGTGTTAACAACCATCTGCTTTGTTTTCCTTTTAAGATTATAATGAATGCTATAAAGTCTCCGCTAAAACTACGTTTGAAACTCATGAAAAATTGAAGCGTTCTGTAAATGTGTAGAATATTAATCATGTCCAACGTTAAATGCTTGTAAAAAGTAGTTCTAAATTACAATTATCAACTTGATAATTGAAGCTCTTGGGTAAATTATGTTCCAAGTAATTACTCAATAAAAATAGTCGTAAAAGTATGTCGTTTGCAATATTTCTGCCGTGAGAATTTATTCTGTTTTTTTTTTAATTGTGTTTATGTGTGATATGCACACACACTAACAGGAATGTCAAAAATAGGGAAAACAGGTACTTACCGGAGGGTGAGGCCCCCTCCTAAAACCTCCTGATTATATAAAAGGGCTCATTTGAGTTCTAACACTTTCCATAGAATTTGCTGAGATAGGTGCTTTAGTATACGCCGGGTGCTTAGATGATCAGAATTTTTCAGAATCAAATGTATTGACTTTTGGAAGAGTTTAACTTTCCCTTATAGTGTTTTTACGCTTTGTTATGCGCATGTGTGTCATACGTTGAAGGTGGGCTGAGTTGAACCGTTTGAACCTCTCTCTGAAATCTTAAGATTATTTGGAATGTTGTAATTTCTAATATTTCTCATACAATACGCCAAAACAATATTTTAAACAAAGTTCCTGAAGTTTAGGTCATCTGACGTTTCAGGTACAAATGTCTGGGATTTGTCAGAATTTAGTTTCCCCCTAAAATCTCCAGTATCTCGTATCTAGTTTTTTCTAGTTACAAAAATATGGAGAAATTTGGAGGTGTTCGGTAAATGATAAACTTACGCAACTTATACTTTTGGCCGCATTCCAACGAAAAAAATATTCTCTAAAAAAAAAATTCAAAAAAAAAACAACGACAGTTATGAAAAGTGTTTTACGGATGTATCTTAATCTTGGAAGTCGTTTAACCGAATCACACTAATACTGAAGAACTACTGCAGCTGGTTGAGAGCCATGAGCACGCATACAGAAATGCATGGGGTGGGGAACTCGTCAAAGCAGCGTATTTTCAAGCCCAATATTTTGAAACACCGAGTCAGGGGTACATTTATATTCTCAGGGTTATTGGCTTTCATCGTATGTCCTAGCAGATCCTAAGCTCCAGTCTTAGTGTCACCCCTCAGAGCTTTGGGAAGCTCTTTGTTTTATTTATTATTACTTTTTATTATCTTTAAAGATCATGATTTGCAATATTACCCCATTTAAGCCTTTTTATTCAGTTTTAAATTAGAATTGTAAAAAAATTCTAAGAATTTATAGCTTCTTTTGTAACAATGATATTGTCACGTCATCAATGCTTTGAGAATTCCTTTTCTCTTTCTTGCTTAAAGGAACCGTGGAATTGTCATGTCATCTTTTTTAATCGGCCAGTTGATTCTTCTATATTAATATTTCATAGTTGGGATACACATAATTTTTTTTTACAAATAACAAATATAACTTAAACACTTTGTATTTTTTTATAAGATATAACCTATATTTTTCGAATCAGGGCAAACTTAAAAGTTCGTTTGCCTGAATAGGAGAAAGAAATTTGCAAGGTTAAAGAAAGTTTACAGAAAAAAGAAAAACGGGGCCTCCTAGGAGATATAAATGACCGAATGAATGTCTGCCGAGGGGTTTACACTAAACATTTGCCCCTCCCCTTCCTTTATGTTACCAAAAATAAACAAAATTACAGGACTTGGCAATGTCTGAAAAAGCATGTGCCCTTCCCTTGAATTGCTTTCGCAGGCTGGCTACTACAACTAACAACTTACTGCAGCATCAAGCCGTCTGATGCCAATACGGATGTCGACGCTCCCCCACTCCCAATCCTTTCAAAGGTTAACTCTATATTCCCCCTCTTGTGAGATTTGAAATTCATTTAAATCGTTTCTTATGACCTCTTATCACCCCATTCAAGAACGACCAACTTTTTCTTTGGCCCCAGATATAGCCTGCTTCTACTTGAACAAATTCCCAGCTTCCTTTAAGACCTCCACTCTACCTCCTCCTACCAACATTGAAATTTTTTATAAGAACAAAAAGTAAGAAGAGAGAAGGCAACTGATTTGTTGGTTTGAAAATTAGAAGCGTCGCCTCTCCCCTTAAATTACCTAACCACATCTATTTATAAAATACTGTAGATTTAGCTGTTTAGCCAAGACATTAAAATAAAAGGTGTTTTTTTTTGTGAACTGATCACTCTCCTATGGACTGTTTCTCAGACAATCCCGGGTTTCTTCCCGATCGAAAGAGATTTAACCACACAGACCTATTGCAAGGTCAAGAGGTCAGACAAATTTCTTGCCGTTCACTCTGCATGTGAAAACATCACAACTACCTACTTCCTTTATCATACGTGAACCTAAGCGGAAGTGGTTATAAACAATAATTTTTGAGAATTAAATTTAACTGAATTTGTAAGATCAAATTTGATTTTCAGGGTTGCCTGGATAATTTCATATTGTCATTTTCGTCTCATTAATATATCATTATAGGCAAAAGATAAATAAGGACGGAAAGAGACATGTCCATAGGTTCAAACATTCCATGCGTTTTCAAGAGAGACATTTGAAGAGAGTCGCATAGCTCCGAAATTCGGATTTTCGGGCGGGATGACTGGCTCAAAGGACAATCCCCTCCCCTCTCGTTTGTATATGCAAAGTTTTAAGGTTCTAGCATTTCGAGTTTAATGTATCATGCATCTTCACAAGTTCTGACGGTTTTCAGACGAGTTTTTTCAGACGGTTTTGTGATAGGAATAAAGAGGATCCTGAGCAGAGAGGGATGAGAGAAGCACCCTTAGCTTCCCTCTGCGTGCCTTTCTGGATATTTAATTTTGTTCTATGTAATTTTATAGTAACAACCCAGAAAAAGCTTCATTTAAAGTGGTAGCAATCAATGCGTTATACACAGTAGTTGCTATCATGTATAGTGAAACGAACAAATGTGTTGTCATGCCACGGACGTTGAACCTGTGTTTTCACTTGACAACACTGTTTTGACAACTTGCAAACCATGGTCAGCGTTTCTACTTAGAACCAAAAGGGTTGTGCTAATTCTGATATTGCTGTAATACCGGCCATCGCATAGAGAGAGCAGAGCAAGCTCCAGCGTCCTTAAGGTTTCTGAACTCATTTATTTTTCTGGACCCCATGTAGATACCATATAGGATATTAAGCTGATAAAAACAATTATTATAATTTGATCTTAAAAGGCCACGAAGGGTGGCATTGGTAGGGACAAATTTTTGAATATAAACGCTATCTATTCCACATCAGCCGAGATTTGCGAAATATTTGGAAAACAGAAGAAAAAACCAGAATAGATTCTTTAATTTCACAGACGTCAAAACAATTAATGTTTAGAATTTTCTTAGGGTTTGGAATCTGTCCTAAAATAAAAAAATAAAAATAATTTTTACTTCATTGAAATACGAAATTTTTAAAAATTACTTTTTGAAACCAAGAAAAGCCTCGTTTTCTGCTTCAACAAAATCTGAAATCCATCTAATTATAACTTTCTGCTATTAAAGTAAAGTAAAATGTTTTTTTATAGGAAATATTTCAGATTTAAACAGTTTACAAAACATAGACTCCTTTGAATTCTTTAAAATGAAGAACTTTAAAAAAGCTATAGGTGTTGTTGAATTTGTTTTGATAAGCTTTATTTGACAGAAGGTCAATCCGATGTCATTTTGACAGCTTGCCACTCGAGGGCCGATGAATTAGATTAAGTTCAGGGGTTCCGAAGGCTGGTCCAGAGGCGCATTGCCGTGTACACTTATGACAAAGTGTGTACATTTTCGTAATAACATCAACGAACCAGTTGAGGTACATCAAGCGCTGGATTACCAACTATCAGCTATTGACTTGAAAAAAAAAAAGAAAAAAAAAAGAAAAGAGAAAAAAAGTGCAAATTGGTAACTAGTTCATGTGTAATTTTATTTTGTATCCCCTTACCAGATTTTCTGGTTACTTCCTTTAACTAATTAAATTTGCTTTGTTTTTGAAAAGATTGAAATCCCTCAGGTAAGAGCAGAGAGGTGGATACCTTGCTTTCTAGGCTCCGGGCCTTTCGGGCACGTGCTTCCCAAAATTTTAGATTTTCGTCAATTTCCAATAGCAATAATATTAATGACAACTTTCAATGCTTTAAAAGCCCTACGTCTTGGCAATACAAACTAAAAAATATAATTCCAGCTAAATCACACTACATAAACAAAAACATTACACAAATTTCAAAACCTGTTTTTATGCTCCAATGACAGCCTGAAAAATCTTCCTGACCTTTTAACGCATACAAGACACTCATCCCTCACTAAACTCAGCAGCCATCTTTCATCAAACAAATACTCTGTAAACTTCCTTTCGCAACTCACTCAGTTCTTCACACTCAACCATCACATGACCCACAGTCCCACCAACATCTCACATAGACCAACATTAAGGCCCATCCTGCCTTTGCCTAATGCTTAAAGAATTTTTCCCCTAGTGGTAAACGATTTGCCCTCAATTCAATAATTTCCTTTAACTTTTTCTTACCTAGATTCACCTTAAAAAATCACTAAATTCACCAAAAATACTATTTTGAGGTTTTGACGTACGTCTCTTCTTAATTTTATTTTTCTTAATTTTAGGCAAATAACAAAGGAGTTGATGGACCTCCTGAATCAGGATCGGTCTCCTTTGTGCAATACCAGGCCTCAGATCATTCTTGAGCAGAATATACAACGTCATCTGACACACTTTTCTTTGATTACACATGGATTTGGAAGCCCGGCCATCGTTGCTGCCTTAACTGCTATACAGGTAAAATAAAAATAAGAAAAGATTATATTTCTATTTTTTTTTATTTATTCAAGTACCTGAAACGGAGGCGCGAAATTGGAATGATAAGCTTGTTAATAGCTTTCTCATACGTGTTACAAATCTGGATTTAAAAAGCTTCAGTTTCAAAATTTGCCTTTTTTAAAAATAAGTTTTTGAATTAAAATCGAATTGTTGTGGGGATCAAATCATGGCTAATTGTAGAAAAAGCCAAGACAGATAGTCCAATTGAGTGAGTGGCAATTCTGGTATTAACCCCCCTTATTAGGATTGTATTTAAATGATGTTAGTTCATTTCTTAATAGATATGTCTATCTATCTATTATCCGTCCATGCGTTGTTCCTAGCGCAGTAGAACTAAGGTAGATAGCCATAGAGCTAAAATAGTCATAGAACCTATAGTTTTCTAAGTGTTAGATTAAATGGCACGGGAAAACGGCAGGAGTAAGTGTGTTTCCTTATTTGACCAATACTTGTTTGTTATCTTTTAGCAAGTCACTTCCTGAAAGAGGAATTCTGAGTAATATCAGAATACTTGTTTCGGCTTTGTATGTTTGTATGTGTCCACTAATCTTATAAATGACTTTGTATGTCAAGGTGGCGGGTTGAAAAAATCTTGGGGCTCAGTCTGAATAGGGGGCCAATGTATAATTACTATGTGGGAGTTTTTATTGGTAGTTTCATTGTTTTGTTTCTTTCAAGTGAACAATCGCTTGTTTGTGTTCAATATTTCATGTTTCTTATTATTTATTTTTCAAGGAATAAATGCTTTTTTTTGCAATCCCGAAACGCAAATGCCAGAATTTTGTGCAGATGTTTTTGTACAAATGATTATTTTGTACATATGTACTGTACATAAATAACTACATGATATATTTTTCTTTATTTTTTAGATTTTCATTTATTAGCAAAATTTGAATGCTAAATATCTTTAAAAAAAAACATGAAATTAATAGAATTCGGTCTTCAAGGATTGGTGATGAAGATATGGGTAAAAGGAAAATTTTCGGATGCAATTTGCTTATACTTCTGCTAATTGCGTCTTCTACTTTATTTAAATAGAAATAAAATTTATAAAATCGCAAAATGACTATAACCGTTAGACTATTTATTTAAAATTTGGCGCCCCTACAATCTCTGCGCCCAGGGTAAGTGTCTCCTCCAATTTTATTCAAAACCCAAGCCAGACATCTATAAAAAATATTACTGATTATTGTTATTTTATATTTTTAACAAGAAAAAACGACAATATAAAATCAATTTTCGGCCTAGAATTTTGTTGTAAAATATAAATATTGTAATGTAATTATTGCAAATATTGTGAAATAAAATAATATGTATATATATACGTATTAGTACAATATATATAGCCATCAAGATAGACTATAAATACAATTCCTATGTCAAAGGTTGAAAATCGCAACTTTTTTGTGTTTTCGGAAAAAAGATTTAACCCATTTCAAAATAAGAACTAGAAACAACCAATTATATTGACACTAATAAGATAGAGGAATGCGGACTCGATCAAGCGTGAGAAGCGTGTTTCTCTTAATATTATAAGTCATAAAAGTGTTATATAACACGTTTTGAATTAAGGAAGTAAGCTTTCGATTGGTTTCTTTCTGCGTAGGCAGAATAAAATGTTTATTTTTGAAATACCTATCCCGGAGTATGGAATACTAGTATTGCCATCTATACAATGTCTGCTATGAAGTTGTTAACGGCATGTTCCACTCTATACCTTTTGTTTCGGCATTAAGCTACAATATGCTAAATGCAATATTCTGCAGGAACATCTAAGAACAAGAATTATATTACATCAAGTTTTCTTTGGGTAAGATACCATTGTAAGAAAAACTCTACTCTTTTATACGTCAAGGGTTTTGGAATTGACATGTAACTGAAGTATGAGCTGACGGTGGGGAGGGTGTGAGGATTCAGCACGATCGTTATAGTTTAACCGTTTATTTTAGATTAAGTTTTATTTCTTAGGGCTGGGGACAAGAGGACATTTTTTTTGTGTATGACAATTTGACGTGAATTTAGAATCTTAGAAGACAAACACGCGAATCTTAAAAAGGAAAAACGCTGTCTACGTGGAACCGAATACCTCGACTTTTCGATGCTCATATTCGCGACGCGAATCATTCGATGTTCGTGACGCGAACCTTTTTTCTAATACAATATGATCAGAGTGGGTTAGCTATTTCTAACTAGTTTTTGGTAAAAAACCCATAAAAGTCTACCCCCGAGATCTGTGACGATTCCTACGCCCCTACACCAGGATAGATTAAAATCACCCTCTACCTTCCCTTAAGGATGACTGATTATTTCATTAATCTTTTTCTTTCAGAATTTCCTGAATGAATCATTAAAATATTTGGACAAGGTATATCCAATGGGCCAAGTGTCAACAATGGAAGGGAAGCAGAAAGAAGGTGATAAAAAGTGAAAAGAAAAGCACAAGGTAGCTTAAAATCGAAAGTGTGATTAAACTTGGACTCCACAATGGTGCTTCATTATTGTTGCCATATACGACTTAAAAGACATTTAAAACTGTAAATTTTTGTCGTATTTCCTTGCATAAGCAAATTGTTGCGATGCAACATTTAGGTTCGAAAAAAATTGAGGGAAATTGTACATAATAGGTTTATTTGGAGGGGAGTGCTTAATTGTGTCAATAATTGTTAAATTTTTGCAAAGCTGAAATTATGAGATTAATTTTTTTTTTTTTTTTTTTAAGGGCTAGTCACGTCTATAGCGTTTGTCACTCAAGTCGAATAGATTGATTAAAGAACATGTTGCAATATATTTTAAATAATTTCAAACAAATATTTTTGCGGAACTGGCTTTAAAGAATCTTGAATAAGGGGGGTGGGGTCGTGACTGGGTTATAGAGAACAATTCTCTGGGGGGGGGGGGTCAGGTCAGATTTTTTTTTCTCAAATTTTTATTTTGAACCCTACGCATTAAGACTTTTTTGAATGTTTAGTCTTTCAGAAAGTAGACAGCAGGGGCGGGGCGGGGGCTAGAACTAGTTGAAAAGATAATATTAAATTTGATAGGTGTCGTTTAGATGTCGTGACAAGGCCACCTATAAATTTCTATTAATTTGGAAGTTAGGGTCTAATAAACAGAATGGGTCTGCCGTGATAGAATGGGAGAATACTTTAAGATATCGATTTTGATTTTAATCAACTGTACCTATCTACAAAAATAGCCCGAAGATTACTGCGCATCGACATTCATTTTGAAACCTTCTGCATTGTTATGAAGAAGACATATACCAGAGCAAAAACGGATATCAGCGAAAAAAGGTCTTAGTCTTGAGGTTTTGTTTCCGTCGCTTTTAATTTAGTTTTTCTAATTTGTAATTTAAAGTCAAGTATTGCGAAAAACTATGAAAATTTAATATTTCTCAAAAAAAAAATATCGAATAATGATGTCTTATATCTTAATGTCTTATAACGAACATGTCTTACAATTGAAGCTATAATAGTTTTGAATGTTATTGAATGAGAATGGAGGGTTAAAAATATAAATCAGGCTCATATAAATGTTTAAATATTTTCTTGGTCCAGTCAGTTTTGTTTAAATTTTATATTAAGTAAATATAAAATAAGCTGAATATTAATAAGTTGAATAAAAATCATTTTGAATTAATATTAAGTTGAATTAATTATTCTATTCTTTAAAAAGAATAACTAAGTAAATTGAATAATCATCAAATAATATTTGACTATATATTACTTGATCAAGACCAATAAAAGCCGTAAGCGGCCTTTTCGATTGTCAAAAAACTGAAATATATTTATAAGATGTGTTTTTTATGGTGTACACTAGAAACAAACTGTTTAAATCTGAACTTAATATCTGTTTTAGTTTATTCCCTAGGTCTGGCATAGATCCTTGTATATTTTGGGGTGATGGATATTTGTGTTCAGTAAGGTTCTAGTGAAAATGAAATCTTTTATTTGCCAACGAAATAATTCTCGCAAGCGGAAAAGAGATCTTATATAGCAAAATTATTAGTTAGATTTTTACAGTTTCCATTAAATAGTAAATAACTAAACAACTCTTTTGGAAAATTCCCCCCTTGTTACGTTTATGAATCCCTTTTCGATTTATTTACAGTTCAATTTAAAATCTATAAACGTTTGTAAATTCAACCAAAATGAGTTTGTTGTAGACAAACATAAAAGGATTCATTTCAAATATAATAATTGCATAAACATAAGAAATTTGTATTAAATATCGTATAAGTACTCCTTACGAATATTCTCGTATATGTTTCAATTGTAAAAAAATAGGAACTTGAAATTTGTACTTTTCCCCCCTTTTTTCATTAGTACGAATTTATGAAGAATACTCTAGCGATTGTTTTTTTTTTTCAAGTATTTTGATTGTTTTTTAATAAATGTGTAAACATTTAGATGCGGTTGAATTGTTCATTTTAGTTTATATTTTTGCTCGTTTTTATGGTATTTTAATGTTGTTTTTTTTTCTTAGTAGATCATGTATCTTAATTATAGTATTCAATAGTGGTACAGTTTTTTTTTTTTATCTGGCCAAGTTTTTTCGATACTTTATATTGAATATCCGGATTTCTTAACATATTGGTAGCTATTTGATATATCCTGCAAGCAATATTGAAATGGTTTTGGGAACCAAGATAAGGAGAAAATACCTTGGGTAACCCCAAGGCTCTGTCCCGCTTAATACTTAAATCAAGAGGACCCATTTTGTGTTTCTGCCTATACAATGTCATTTTGTTGATTAATATAATTGGAGTCTGGGGGCAAGTAGAATAAGCAGTTAATAAATGGTATTCATGTCTTTGTAAGAGGTTCCTTTGACGGAGATGGGTCAAAACATGACAAAGGGGCTTTTTTAGGGCCTACCTAAATTTCACCAAATAGGATTTTGGTAGACGCTATATTTTTGTGGCAAAAATGAACATGCCGATAAAAGCAAATCCAAAATTGGATAACAATACTCCCCCATTGCTTTTTGGGCAGATATTAGCGTTTAAAAATAATTAAGATGGTCTAATATCATTTGTTATTTACGTTTTCTCTAATTATTTTGACTTTTTACGCTTTTGTCTGCAGTGTTGCGAGGAAATAGTCGAAGTCATATTTTCGGTGAAACTGAGCTAGTAATGTAATTCAGTGCTATATATATATATATATATATATATATATATATATATATATATATATATATATATATATATATATATATATATATATATATATATATATATATATATATATATATATATATATATATATATATATATTATATTGATTAGTGCAATAAGATTTGCACTTATTTCAAAATCACGCCTGAAACTTCGGCTTAAAGCTTGAGTTTCAAAGTTGAAAAAGCCGCTAAAATTCACCTGGTAATTGAAAGGCAATTTACAATAATTTCTTGTAGTTCAATCATGTTGTTCCCAAACCACCAAAATCACTGTTCTAAAAATCGGTTGTTTCTGAACAGAAAAACAGCTGTTTCTACATTGCCAGTTATTCTGAAGACAGAAATATCACTTTAAATTTATGTAAATGAGATTTTCACAAGTTTTGTTTGACGCTGCTGACATCTACTGCGAATTAATACAGTTGACGGGGGGGGGGTGGGTCAACATAATCACTTTGATGTAGAACAGATCCAATAATTGTTTAAGTGAGTGTGATTTTCCGTCATATTGTTGGTTAAAATTTTCTTGATTATATCTCAAAATCTATCTTGACTATTATTCGGCCTGTAATTTTGTTGAAAAAGGTTTTATTTTAATGCCGTATTTTTTTTAACAGTGTTCAGTGTCTGTTTAAATTCTGATTCTTTTTCCGGTTGTCTTTAATTCAGCTCAGGAATGATGCGTTCTTGATTTATTTCAAATTTTTGTTTATCTGTGCAATCACGTTATGTACTTTGAATCTTTCTTATTATTACATTTTCTAAAGGCCATTACGTTTTTAGTTTTTATTCTTTATCAACCTTGTAGGGCAAAAAGAAATCCCTGGAAAAATATATGAAATCCCAAGAAAAGGCTCAGGAAATATCCTTGGAAATGAATTCTTTGGAAAAATAGTATGTTAAGTTTCCTGTAAAACATGTATTTCAGTGAAGAGTCTGCAGCCTTATACCACAAAGACAAGATACTTATATCATTGAGTTCATTTCTTCCAGATGTAACCATTCATCGATCCAGCCTTGTGATATTACTTGGGCTTCTAGACTTCCTTACTTGAGATGTCTATTAGAATCTTGGTGTGGCAAAATATATTATTATACCATTCGAGGAGTCACAAAAATCAGTTAAAACTCAGGCTAAAAGGACCTGTTGATATAGCCCCCCCCCCCAAAAAAAAAGAAGAAGCTTAACTAAGAAGATTAAAGGCTAATTTTTCCATCATAATGATACATCTTGCAAGTCGCTTGAAATTACACTCCATGGCCTCCAGCTTAGTATCCGATTCATGAAATTTTCTCAGCCGGAATCTACTCCTGGCTGGCTATTTATCTTCTAGATGCCTTCTTGCTTCCTCTGCCATCTCACATGTTTTCCATGACAACAGGGAACTAAAGGGTTTCAAATTGAAGAGAATCGGATGTTTTGCTTATAAGGGGGCTCAACACCCTAGGTTTTTATTTCTTAGGGTAAAAATAGACAGTGATTCAACCTAAGGCTCAGGTCCCACGTCAATTGTGTCTGAACCATAATATAATCATACTTACCGATAAAATAGAATTATGCAGGATTAAGGCTGCAATAATACGTTAGCTTCGGTAATACAAAAGATGTTATGTGACACTTTTCCAAGAGTAAAGATCGAAACAAGTTCGACCAATTGGCCTAGTGTGCATTCTTATATTCTATTTAGGTTTCGATATATCTAGGAAGTTCTGTTGTCAAACCAATTTTTGGGGGATTTTGAGCTTAAAGATATAAAGAATTTGATTTCAGGCCTGTCTACGGTAATGAATCTAATAAAATTGGAAACTGCTTCTTAGCATGGAAACAGAGTACCTAATTCGGAAACTGAGTATGGCGACTAAGAAAATGGAGTAAAATTTTTAAAACGAATCGAAAACAACTAAAAGACAATAAAAGAAATTTTAATTTAACCAAATATTACCGAAAATAATGAAAGAGGAATGAAAAATGGTCAAGCGCCAACATCTAAAATGAAATGCTGCTTTAAAAATGAATCAAAAGGCACCTTGCGTATGCTGGTCGCCCATAAGACATCTTGGGAAAATCCCCAGAATGATCGACGATATTAACTTCAAAATTTCGGGGCTACTTGTATTGCTACTTCTGCTCTTAGATTGAACAAAATCAAAAGAGTGTAAGTGTCTCCAGATTGTCCAAAAGTATAGATAATTTATTTGGGAATGGTATTAAGTTTCTATTTTTCAGGTCAATTAGAGGAGGTATGAAACTAAATTAAACAATACTATTCGTGTCAAGATTTTCAAAAGGGTGTATGTTGTTAAAGATTACGGACAAATATTGTCCAGAATATAAATAGCAGGCCATGCTATAAAAATTCTTCAATAAAACGAAAAGATTTAAACTATTGTTTTATTTTTCCCTAAAAAAGAGTATGTCTATATAAAACGAACAGGAATTAATTCCAAATACTTTTTCCAATTTTTTTTTCCAAAGAACAGCAAAGAACAGAAATTTTTCATGTTAGCTAGAAGAGGTATAAAAATAGATTACACAATATTATATTTGTCAAGATTTTCAAAAGGGTGTATGTTGTTAAAGATTACTGAAAAAGCTTTTCCAGCATACAAATAGGCCATAATACAAATTCTTAGAGAAAAAAACGAAAAGATTTAAACTATTATTGTCTTTTTCTCTAAAAAGACGATGACTATATAAAACAAACAGAAATTAATTTCAAAAAAATAATTTTTTCAGAGAAAAACAATGAACATTATTTATCCAAAAATAAGTAAACAAAAATCAAATAACCTACCATACGTAGAAGAACCGCAAATCAGCATCAAGAAATAAATTTAACCACAAATGAACAGAAATTACAGTAAATAACTCAGTCAAACTCAAAACGTGAAGAAATTAATATGAATTTGTACTTTACTGAAAAAAATACAAATGAATGGGCTTTGTCAGTTTAATTTAATGTGCTAATATTAATTCTAAAGTCCTGATAATTTCGGTCTATTAAAAATATACTTTTTTCACCCAAGTTTGAAAAAACTTGTCAAGCATGTAAAATGATTTTTTTTTTTAAGATCACTGAAAAAGTTTCTCCAGCATACAAATAATACTATTTGTAAGTACTATAATTTCTTATAGTTTATAATTTCGTATACTATAATCTCCATACTATAAATTCTTATAGAAAAAAAAACGAAAACATTTAAACTATTATTTTTTTTTTCCCTGAAAAAGACGATGACTATATAAAACGAACAAAAATTAAGTTAGGAAACTTTTTGAAAAAGCAAGTTTCAAACAGTTCGTGGTAACAAACTGTAGTAAGTAGCGACTCGGCTCAATAGTAAACAAAACTATAAAAAACGCAATTTTGATACTAATAAATACATCAAAAGAATCAGATTCTTATGCTGATTTTAAAAATATAGTTTCATCAAATTTAATCATAACCATCAAAATTTATGACCCTGATAAACTTTGGCTCATTTTGGAAAATAGGGGGAAATAAGGGGGAAACACCCCCTTAATATCATAGAATCTGAACGAAAATTCCCCCATCGTATTCAGTTGTAGTAGCAATAGTAGCATTAGTCACAGTATGCAAATAGCACATTTTCTTCAACATCCTCTACAACACACGAGGAAATTTTTAACTTAATACCATCAACCGGTCCTGAAACATTGCTGATACGTCCTCTTGACAACCTGTATGGGCACAGTGTGTTTCGATCTATTTCAATGCAGTTACAATATCGCCCGAAATTTTCGCCTTAATACCATTAGGTTTATTAGTAGTAGTAGTAGTAGCAGTAGCTATAGTAGTAGCAATAGAAGTAAAGTCGATAGTAGTAGTATTAGCTTAAGTAACAGTAGTAGTAGTAGATGCAGTAATAATAATAGTAGCAGTTGTAGGAATAGAAGCAATAGTATTATGATGCAAATTTTGTCTTTTAGTTAGTTGAACGCCCCCCACCACAAGCGTTGTAAGTTTTAATTTTACACCCGAAATTGTTCCTAAGATATTGCACACGGATGACAGGTTTTCATTCGTGCAAGAGAAATAATTTCTGAGAATATCACCTTCATAGATTGTGGATTTTGAACTAGCCGGATGACAGTGAGTGTATACATTTAATACTGCTTTTATGGTTGTAGTAATTAACGACACTAGTGGCATTAAGTTGAAACTTTTAGGGAACCTTCGGGGGGAGTCTCAATTAAACAAAAAAAAATAAATGCATGCAGGCATTAAAAGGGCATATAAGCAATATAGGGCATATAAGGACATGGGCAGCGATGCTTTACCATAGCTAGTAATATCACTGATATTTTAAAGGAGTTAATTTGATTGAAAATTGAAAGTTCTAGTGCCCTGTTGAGAGTCAAAAGTGATTGAGAGGCAATCAGCCCTATTCTTTAGCTCATAATTTTCCGGAAACTTTCAATAAAAATTTAAAGATATTCTTTTTGTTTAGGATAGCTGAACGGTCTAGTAACTATATATCTAGAGCTATTGAGTTGGTGAATCCCCCACAGCTATTTAGTTTGCCCATTATGCTTAAAAACCAAATGTTGCCTTAAATTCAAACCAAACAAACTGTTTTGTATGCTGGTTGCCAGTAAAACTAATGGTATTAAGTTTTATGGTATCAGGTCAACAAGAGGATGTATATGACTAAATTAAACACTACTATTTGTATCATGGTTTTGAAAAAGTTTTTCCGGCATACACATAGCAAGCCAAATTATAAATTCTTGAAAAGAACGGAAAAATTCAAATTACTATTCTATTTCTCCCTGAAAAAGACCATATCAGTAATAAAATCATAAAATAAAACGAACAGAAATTAATTGAAAAGACTACAAAATAAGTTTTTCAAAAACAGTAAAGAATTATTAAACCAAAAATGACAAAATAGAATCAAATAATCTACCAAGCACAAAAGTACCACAAATCAGCATCAATGAATAAAAGAAACTCCAAACGAGCAGAAATTACTATTAATAACCGAATCAAGCCAAAAAACGAGCAGAAATTAACATGGGTTGGGTTCAATGTGTATTTTCAATTTACTGTACATATACTGATATTTATTCCTTCAAATCTTAATTAATTTTTGATATCTTAAAGCTATAAAAGTGAAAACGTCTAAAAGAATTTTTTGGGCTTCATTTAATCCTTGATGCTGATTTTTACTGGTTGTAAGCTTGGTATATTATTTGATTCTATTTTATTCATTTTTGGTTTAATGGAGTTCTTTACTTTTTTGGTGAAAAACTGATTTTGTGGAAAAAGTTTTTTTTAAGTGATCTCAATAAATAATCGAGCCAAACTCAAAACTAGAAGAAATTAATAGGAATTTACGCTTTACTGAAAAAAATACAAAAGAATGTGCTTTTTCAGAGTAATAAACATGTGCTAATATTAATTCTAAAATTTTAATAATTTTGGTTTGTCAAAAACATTTAAAACGTTCTTTTTCAGTAAAGTTTAAAATTATGTTTTATTGTGTCGTAAATATGTCGTTTTTTTATGACTGCTGGCAAAGTTTCTCCAGAATACAAATAGCAGGCCATACTGTAAATTCTTATAGAATAAACAAAAAGATTTAAATTATTATTTTCTTTTCCCCTGAAAAGGACAATGACTACTTAAAACGAACAGAAACTAATTTGAAGATCTTTAACAAAAGTTTTTCAAAGAAAAGCAAAGAACATAAAAACTCTTGCTTTAAAAGCAAGAATTTGAACATAAACTTATCAAACCAAGCAAAGAAAAGCAATGATAAATGATTAAACATAAACTCAAATAATCTACCATGCGTTAAACTACTGCAAATCAGCATCAATAAATAAATGTAACCCAAAATGAACAGAAATTACAATAAATAACCCAGTCAAACTCAAAACTAGAAGAAAATATTACGAGTATTTTATTGACAAAAATACAAATGGATGTGCTTTTTGAGTTTAATATACATGTGCTGATATTAGTTCTAACGTCTGGAAAATTTTTCTTATCAAAAAAGCTTAAAATGTTGTTTTTTCAGTAAAGTGCAAATCACGTTCTGGCTTTGAAAGGGCGTAGGTTTTGTGAGTCCTACTTATGTTAATTTCTGCTCGTTTTTAGTTCGATTCGGTTATTTATTGTAACTTCTGTGTGTTTTTGTTTTCATGCATTTATTGATTCTCATTTGTGGTAGTTTTACGCATGATAGATTGTTTGATTCTGTGTTTGCTCATTTTTAGTTTAACAGAGGTCTTAACTTTTTTTGAAAAACTCTGTGGAAAATGTTTTTTTTTAAATTGATCTGGGTAAGTATTTAGGATTGTCGGCAGGATAGCAACCATTTCAGAAAACATGATAAGATGATTTCTGCTACTTCATTTATATCACGACCTGTTCCAAACTCAAGTGCAACCGAGCGTAACAGTGGACTTCATTCATAATTTCTTCTGCTTTATTTCAGCATTTCAGTTAGGGTATCAGAAATATTACTTTATTGAAGGCTGGTAAAACAGATATTGGTCAGTAAGACTTGGAGTCACCAGAGGGTAAGACAGTTTTTAAGCTGAAAATACCCAGGTAATCTTTCAAGCATCTGGGATTTTTTGGCTTGTCCAAGTAAGATTATACAGACTTAAGAGGGCAGTATGGAAAGCCTCTGGGGACTCAAAAATCCATTTAATGTAAATACCATCATATCCTGGGGAAAACTTAATATTAAGGGAATTGAGTGCTGCATTGAATTCATCTTGTGAAAATGGTTCCATCAAGGCCCTTTTATGTATAGACGTAAGAGGCAGGCTACAAAAAGGAGGTTAATTAAAACGAGAATCAGAGCAGTCATTTTTATAAATATCAGAAAAAATATTTGCAAACTTTCATATACATCTAAGCACGGCCGTATCCAGGTAGAAGGGGCTACCAGATCTACAACCCCCCATCTCTCCCCTTCAATAAAAGTCCGACTTAAAAAGTGACAAAAACACGTGTAGACAAATTTTCCTTATGATTTGTAACGTTTTTTTGTAAAACACCCCCGAGCATAATGACCCCTCCCCCTAATCGAAATCCTAGATACGGCCTTGCATCTAAGGGCAGGTCCTATCGTCTCTTTATTGAATATTTTAGAATATCAATTTGCGTAACGTCAAATGACTTAGTGTTGGCAATCTGAAGATTGGTCAATATCTTACCTGCTAAGGTTTTTATAAGTTTTCAAAGGACAAGTGTTTTGCCCACCCGGCCCTGGCACGAGGCAGGTGTCTATATATGGATTCTCATTGTTACTTGTCTTCTAACCGCAAACAATTTCAGTCTTTTCTTGACGTCATGAAGTCTGATGTCATAATCACAGGTTCGATACAGCCACCCTGGGAAAAATACGAATTCTTTCTCAAAGTTGTCACCTACTTAGATCTATTATGTGGCCCTTGGGCTGCCTTTTGGTCCGTCAATTTAAGCTACGCGAGAGTTGCTGTTATCATCTGTGTTGGGAAAACTTAGAAAACATATGGCCTGCTAGTCAGGGAGAAAGGTCGTTTTGACAAACAAACACTTGCTATAATTTATAATTCAATGTTTGCACCTCACATATTTTTCATTGTTCCATTTCTGAAGTTTTTGAGTAAAAGTGATAAAAAGTGTATCCGCGTTTACTTTTTCCGGTTTTGTAAATACTTTCTTGGAATTCCACTATGGTTCAAAAATGGGTATACGATATTTAAAATGGGTATACGCTATACGAAATTTCCAAATATTTGATGTTTCTGTTAAAATGGATCAACAATACGACCGATTTCTTAGACGATATAGAGAAAAAAAATTCTCCTTAATTGTCTCATTTAATTGAAAAACAGTTTTGTCGTCATTTCTGTAATAAAATAGATATTTATGCGCTATGTTTATGGGTGCTGTTTTATGAGTTATGTTACTATTTATCGGTCATGTTTTGTGAGTGGTTTTTTTGAGTTAAGTGAAAAAAAAAACAAAAAAAACAGCTATGATCTACTTATTTTCATTAGAAGTGTAATTTTTATATTTTTTAGTTTTCTTTTCATACTCCTCTGTGTACATCTTCTGTATGTAAAAATGGCATAAATAAATTAGTATTATTATTGTAATGAAGTCTAAAATAATAATAGTAGCAAGTTCTATATTAATCTTAGGCTTGCTGGTTATACCTAAATTGCCTTGCTTTTAGAGTCAAAACAAAACATCGAAATTTTTTGTTTTATTATTTTTAAGCCTTAGTACAAGATGATTTTATCTGCACATAGGGGAGATGACGGGAAGGGGGTTAAATAAAAATCCAAAGTACCCTAAGAAATCATGGGAAAAATGAGAACAAGAATTTGGTTTGAAGGATTTGACCCCCAACCCCTTTAGAAGAATCTTGTTAGTTCGATCTACTTTAGATTCTTATAGATGTAATTGTACACAGAAGAAAATATAGGCTTAAGTGTTCATAGACAAAGATTTAGGGGGAAAAATTTAGAGGATTCTCCCAAATACAGAAAAGGTTCTGGTACTGAAAAGCACATTTTATTTTTGGCCTCGGCCCAAGATCTATACTGTTTAGTTGTCTAAGTTCACAGCGCACTCCCAAAAGAAGTCCAGGATAATCACTGTTTTAAGTTGTGGGGTCACGTAGGAAATATCAACAAATATCGTGTTTCAAAAAGAGTTATGAAAAAGACGTGCCATAAGTTCGTTGATCTCGAGGACTATGCGATAGGATAGAAACTATAGATGACGAATTGAGTTCAAAATCAGTTTTTTTTTTGCTGGAATGCATTAATTTTGGACAGCAGTTAGGCCCATTTAACGTGTTTCCTATGAGATTTTGTGAGGGGAAAAAGAAAGCAGTAATAACAAACAGGTGTTTGAACAAAACTGAACTCCCATTCTCACAAGAAATAGGTTTTTATTATAGTTATTTCTGTAGGCAACATATTCATAAATGTCAACTGATATTGTGAACTCTTGCGCCCACATGAGTATTTCATCCAACTCGTACAAGTTGTTATGTTTTAACGAGTGTCTACTGTTTATTTTTCCAGAGTTTATCGATTATTTGAAATATAGCTTTTAGTTTCTTTTATCTGTGGACAATTATCCCGAATGGGAATACAAAATATTCGGTATCAAATCATATTGCAGTTTTCGTTCTTTTATCAACAGTTACTTACCGGTTTTTCGTTTTTTCTTCTTGAACTAAAGTAAAACAACAGAGGTGGCTTTAACACGAATTAGAAAATAATAGCACCCCAAATAGCAAAGCGTCTCCCAGTTGAATTGAAATAGTAAAAAAAAAAAAAAAAAAAAAACTGGAATAAATCGACAAATAATAAGTCACAATTACTACAAGACACACAACAACAACTACTGATACTACTAAGAGACTCAACTCACAATCAAAGGAAAAAATGCTACATAATAAATTAAAAATGAATAAAGTTCATAGAGAAGAAATACTACGCAACAAAACAAGCAACGCTACTAAGTAAAAGTAATGAACCTTTTAAAACTGAATAGATGGCAAGATCGATTTTTTATCATGATATCTATTGGTGCTTCTTCTCCTTACTATATTTGTCTATGCTACTCGAGAGTTACCTGAAACATGTCTCATATGAGTTCTTCAAAAGAGTGCACAAGGAGTAAGAGTCGCCGGCAACCATATCCAATCGAAATAAATAGCATGTTCAACAATAAAAACGCTTCAAAACATGTTTGTAAACATTTTTAAGAGTTAGACAAAAATTTCGTAGGGAAATGGGTTCAGACTCCGAAACCACCTCCTCCATGGATATGACTTCGTTTTTTTTGCATTGATTTGCTTTCATTTATTCGTACTGGATACAATGGATTAGGATGGGAATACTAATTTATGTTGCTAAGTTCTTCAGTGCACTCTCTAAGCCCTAACTTCTCTATGTGAATACCTCATTATCAAAATACATTGAAATATTCTCAAAAATGATCGATGAATCAAGTGAACATACCACTAGATGTCTTTTTTTATGCTCTCTCAAAATATAATTGTTTTTACTACAAATTCAATTTTAATCTTTAACACTAAATAGAAGACAAATACGATTGTTTATCTCTCGATATACTTTGGTGTTCTTTCTCCTTACTATATTTTTCTGTGCTGCTTGGAGATACCTGGAGAATGTCTTTCGCGAGTTCTCTCAAAGAGAAAACCAGGAGTAAGAATTACAGGCAACAATACTCAAGCGATATTTACAACTATAATCAACAAATTTCAGAAAGAAAGCTAAGCTACATAGAAAAGAAGGGAAATTTAAGACTCCAAGGAGGCTAGGATATCATCTAGATCAGTTGTTTGGTAACCAGTTTCCTCAACTTCTTAACCCTTATAAATATCACTATTAAAAAGAAGCATACGCTTTAAAGGCTCGAACGTCAAGAGTTAAGAGCTGCATGCTGACAACTTTAGCCTGAACAATAAGTTTTGAGTTCAACATGGGCAAGAACATACGATTTCAGAGCTAGCTCTTAACAATATTTATCATAGAAAAGATTCGCTCCACTATTTTATTGCCAATTGGCAAAATCAACATAATCAATGCAAACCTGGCTAATTCACGAAAAGGAAAGATAATGTAGGACAACTATCCATAACTGAGAAGAGTCTGAGGATTGTTCCCAAACAAACTAGTGACCTATAGGCGTATCATCAATTCTCAATGGGAAATATTTTGAATTAGGCTACTTACCTCTATCTCCTATTTTTTGTATTTTATCAATTTAAACTTTTAATAAATTAGCTGTTGATTTTTGAATTAAAATCAAATTGCCATAAAGCCATGGCTAATTGGAGATAAAGCCAAGACAGATTGTCTGAGTGAGTCTTGCCTTAATATGAGCAGCAATAAAATTCTTTGCAGCAATTGGAATAAGAAACTTGAAAATCATATTCCCTTAAATTAGCGCCAATCAACTTGCATTCTAAACGCAGTTGTGCAAAAATAAATCCCCTAAACGGAAAGCAATGTAGAATAGAGTTCCATGTGTTAAAACCACGGTGATTTTGGAATTATCATATGGCTCCTAACTTTCAGTCAATATAAACCCGTAAAAAAAAAAAAAATCACTTTCCCATCACACGCCCACTCCAGAATTCAACTTGCCCCTGACGGAATAATTTCTGTTTTTTTTTAAGTTTTAATGGCACTCCTTACTTGCAGTTAAAAAAACTAATTTTTTTTATTTAATATTTAATTGAAACTGTCTCAAAATGGTCACGCGAATGAGCGACATCAAGACATCCGTGAGTTATTTTCAGAAAATATGGAGGTGACTATTTGTGTCATCTTAGGAACGGCTAAGGTTATTTTCTGAGAATATGGAGGTGAATATTAAATGAAATTAAAATATACAAGGTGCGTCAAATTCGTTGAAATGGGATTTATACCATAACCCAGGAAGAGATTAGGACATATGACCAAACCTTGAAATATTTAGTTTCAAAGTATCAAGGGAAACTCTTTATCTTTTAAAAGTTTAAATCAATCGGCTTGGAACATAAATAGTCCTACTTACAAAATAATACATAATACGTTTATGTATTTATGTGATGCTATCTACCAACGGATTAAACTTAATTTTGCAATACCTTGTTGATTTATTTAATTTACTTAATACCTCCAACATACAAATATTTGATTCTGAAAATATTCGCACAAGTGATGTTACTTTGTGATAAAATAGAAATTATTATCATAAAAATTATTTTCTTCAGGATAATTTACCCTCCCTCATATGGTATGAATACGGAGTGGCAGAAACGCTTGAACATCCAAGCTTTAAATCCAAGCTTTAAACATCCGAATTTTGAAACATCCAAGCTTTAAATTCAGTCCTACCAATAGCTAGATTGTTTGCAATCACGTTGCTCTCAGTAAAGGAATATTTAAGTTTTGGAAAACTATTGGGAAAAATAAACACACAAAAATCTATGCATATAAAATCAAATGAATGATTGTGTATATATCTTATATACAACACTACACTGTTCGGTTTACCACCAAGAAACTTCTAAAACCTGTTGAATACATTCTTGGAAAGGTTTCAGGCGTAAACATTTATATTTTTTTTTTCACTGAAAAATTTGTTAATACTTTTTACGCCAGAAGTAAATATAGATTCCTGGTCATAGGCACTTGACGGTTTCTGCTTTTCAAATGTTACATTATTTGTATTTTCTGGATATTAATTATCCAACATCGCCCGACGGGTAGTTTGACCAAAATAACCTTTTAAAATCAAAAATACGATTTTATTTGCATATGGGACAATTTTCAGGGGAGGGGGGGAGGATTGTCAGGGAAAAGTTTATGCGGAGGGCAGAAATATTCCACGAGGAGGTTCCTGCAGGGGGGGGGGGGCTTTTTTTAGGGTAATCTTCAAGTGAGAGAATAATCTGTTGGGGAGAGGAGGAATTTCGGGGGATTTCCAAGGGTGAAGTATTATCCATGAAGAAATTTTCTGCAAGTGGAAGTTTTTGGGGGAAGGATTGTCTTTGGATTATAAATATCCAGGGAGGAAGGGATTCTCTGGGGGAAGAAGTTTAATGTGCAAGGGTTAAATTTTCAGGAATAAATATTCCAGAGGGGGAGGCTCATTTTTCTTTAAGGATCTTAGCAACACGTTATGCGTAAGCTGGATCAAATAATAAATAAATAAATAAATATATTGGAAAAACCCGTCACAATTGAACAAAAGACGGATAAAAAACAAAAGAGAAGAAAACGCACATACAAAACACAACGAAACTTCTTGAAATGAAAATAATCACGAAGGAACTATAATACAACTATGTAAGAATGGCGGTCCACTGGTGGTTACTCGCTTCTACTCTATCACGGTACTTTTCAAGACACGCTTCCACCGCAGTAAATGGGTCAGGTACTGAATACCGCCTCGTTAGGTAAGAATTACTTGTTCTTAATGGCATCTCAAGTAGGAACTTGAGGTACCTGAAGAATATTCTTCTTATAGTTACTTTATTCGAATTTGTAAGTAACTTCCAGAACGGCGAAACGTAAAGAACATGGGGTAAGGCAACAGCAACAAATATTTGTGCACGCAGCGACCTATTTAGATTACGCTTGGAGGAAACCGAAGCTCCATAAGCTGACCTGATCTTCTTCTCGATGTGCTTTACAAGCAGTGCTCGTGTATGCTGAAGAGTTTCACCGATCGGCAGACCCAGGTATACAATTGACTTAGAGGGCATGACCACCTGTGACCCTAGTTGGATTTCGGGTTGAGAGGCATTCCAGTTAAATAACAGTACTTCACATTTTGTCACATTAAAACTCAACCCAATTTCATCATACTCCATCTCCAAAATTTTAAAGTTAGATTCCAAAGAAGACAAAATTCTTGAAAAGTTTAGAAGGTCATCTGCAAACCCAACTAGGGACACGTCAATGCCTTTAAAAATACAGCAAGGGGCCACTTTTGACTGGGCCGTCGATATGCTGTTGTTGAACAGATCAGGTGATGATACGGCTCCCTGTTTTATACCTTTCTTCACCACAGCAAACCTACGACTTAATTTACCTGACAGTTTAATACGGACCTTGAGCCTACTATACATGTCGTTCAAGGGTTTGACAATAGCACGGTCAACTCCGGACTTTCTCAGCTCAACCATATTCTGAGAATGGATACCCGAATCAAAAGCCCGCCGTACATCATATTCACCTATAGCTAGGCTTTCTTTCGAAATGTGGGCATCCAGTAGAACATTTGCAGCTACATGCAAGGCATGGGCACATCCTAAGCCAGCTTGGAATCCAAACTGGTGGGGAGGCACTTTACAACTAGCTTTAATGTCCGAAATTATGAACTTTTCAAATAGCTTGCAAAACACAGATGATACAGTAATGGGTCTGTATGACGATGGTTCATGAGCAGGTTTACCCTTTTTCAAAACTGGAGTGATCACACCTAAACAGAAAATGTCCGGTACAATACCATGTGTTAGTATAATTTGGTAAGCTATTGCTAAATGCTCCGATAGAACTGGACCACCATTCAGTAGGTGTAGAGCACAGATTTGGTCGGCACCGGCGGATAATTTCTTCTTTAATTTTTGACAAAGGTGGGTTATTTTCGCACTAGAAATCACGAGGTAATTATGCTCTTTCGTCATAAGCTGATCGAGCTCTTCGCTAAACTTTTTATTTTTCACTTCATCTGGTGGGGAGAATTCAGCAGCAAAATAATCTACCCATATTTCCTCATCTATATCACTAGCATTTTGTCCCGTACTTTCTACAGGCCTGGCACGGAGCTTCCAGACCAAATTAGGGTTTTCAATGATTTTTGAAACTGTTTCCCGTTTGAGGCTACTACGATGTTTTCGTAGCTCTTTCGCGAACCGCCGTTTTGTATAAACCCGCAATTCATTGACTACCCCGCTTCTTGGCCGGTCGCACTCGTGCCAAACCCCCAGCCAGAACTTGGCAGCTGCTCTTGCCTTCACAAGCTCACTGTTAGAGGCCCATCCTTTCACTCGCGACCCACGTCGGACGCTACGTAATGGGACAGCAACCCTTTCAGCTACTCTCAAGGAGTGGCAAATTTCGTAGAAATACATGTTCAGTTGCAGGCGTATCTCGCTTTCCGTTAGGTCACAATCCCACTGTAGGAGGTGGAAAGGCACTTTAATTTTCTTCAGAATTTGTTCACAATTGAGCTGGAACTGCTCACGGACTACTTTTTTCCAATCACGTGCTGGCTCAGGCTTGGTTTTTGGAGCACACTGGGGACTGACGGCTGGTATTGCAAAAGAGAGAGGTAAATGATCCGAATAGGCACCGTCAGATCCAACCGAGACTGACTCTAGGTCCAGTTTGTAAGTTACTACATGATCAAGATTTGAGACGGTTTTTGCGGTACTGATATAGGAATAGCACTTATCCTTCTTAGCAACTTTAAATCCGCTTGGTAAGGCGTTCAGCAATAGTACAGCCCGAGGGCAGGAATGATCGTCGAGATTGCAGTTAAAGTCACCAAGAATTATAACAGGGCATGATTTCTGGACTAAACTGAGGAGGCACTTTCCGAGCTTCTGGCATGCTTTTGCAAACTTCTTTTCTGAAGCGATGTCATTGTAATTGGTTGGTAAATAAACATTTACGAAAAACACGCCATGCATTTTGGCAGCTTGGAACCATTCATTCTGCTCGACACACACGGGGGGCCCCGAGTTAGAGCGCGTGATTATGGCTAGGCCACCAGAGGGACGACCCCGAGTCCCAGATCTTCGCGCAGGTTGAACGAGGTAATGCATATCCGAGGAAAACTTTAGAAGGTTTACACTATCATCGGTCAGAAAGTGTTCCTGTATGCAAATACAGTTATATTCTTTAGAAAGGTCAGTTAGAAGGGGGATTCTGTCCAACACTTTACCGTTCATATTCCAGCAGAATATTCGATTTTCCATTTACGTGCTAGTGTTAGGCTGGGCTTTGTTAAAGGGGCAAGCAGCATGGTAGCAAGAGTGTCTACTAGAGCCGCAGTTTAGGCATTTTTGCGGATTACTACATGGGTTGTCCTTACTAGAGCTGTGACCATCGCCACCGCAGCGCGAACACCTTTCTGGTTGCGAACAGTCAGCTGCTAAATGACCAACAGCATGGCACTTGAAACACCTCCTCGGTAGAAAGCGGAACTCTTCAATCCTGAACAGTTCTAAACAAATCTTCAGCGGGTTCGCGATAGCGTTTTCAAGTGTTTGTCGACTTGCATAGAATAACTTGAACGCTCTCGTAGATCCGCATTGCGCCACTTTGTCGCAACCAGCAATTTGACAGAGTTCACTCTCGCTAACTGATGAGGGTACTCTTTTCATGATACCGACAAACTGGGGAACTTTGACTTTAGTGGTTATGTTCTTCCTTTTCATTGCTTCTGCAAGTTGGGTAGCGGCATCTCGAGACTGGACAAGAATCTTCCATTCATCGTTGCTACGTTTCAGAGTAAGAGAATCGGAGCTTACGTCGCTAGGGCAAACCTTTGCAAAGAAGTCTTTCCGGGATTGTGGGGACGTTAACTCAGGCGGCATATCGTTTGCTTTCACAACCACCGAGTAAAGTGGCTTTGATGGCGGATTCGCTGCTGAACGGGGAGTGGGTGAGCCCTGGGAAATAGCGTCGCTTATGGTAGTACATTGCTGCGATACCCCGGCGAGCTGCTGAGCACACTGTTCAGATGCAAGTTTGATCTTATCCGCGATAGCCCCTAATCCGGCATCAAACTTTCGACACATCTCGTTTACTTTTATTCTCACGCAGGCACTGACTTCATCAGGGCAGGTGGGCACTTCCTGCGGATCAAAAATTACGAAAGTAGGCAAGGGCTTTTTCTCTTTAGCGCAAAGGGCTAGGATTTTCGCCATTTCCATCACGTTATCAGAATCGTTTGCCGTTTTCCGATAGACGTAATCATAACCAATCTCATTGGCAAGCGTTATAAGTTTCTCCTTCGCACTAAGAATTTCAGCATGATCAAAGAACTCCACAGCTCGCTTAACAATGCTTTCAATTTTGTTCCCCGCTTGCATGGATCGCGTGAGAAAGTTCAGTACAGCATTGCGTACGAGAGTCCCCATTGCTTACGTCACAGCATTCAACGCAATTTTCGGATAGCGTACACAAGTATAAGGGAAGCGTCGGGACCTGCTCACCTATTCCCCGCAATTTAAGGGTAACTAAATACCAGCAGGTACGTACGGCTCTTGCGGCAGGCACCCGCCCCTCTTCTGCTTACAACCTGTGTACGTTTACCTATCGGGAATATTATTTCGCGGCTCGCTTTGCATGGAAAATTCTTCAAAAGAATTTGATTTTAGATCCAGATAATTCTTCAGACAACCAATCCTCACTCGACAGCCGATGAAATTCAGCAAAGTAACCTTGACTAGACTGAAGCCTATGCTGAAGTCATTTACTATCTAAATCTCTTGACAGAGGTCTTGTAAGTTTAGCCTAATTAGACAAACACATTTAAATCACACAATCTTCAATTCTCTGGTCTGTTGGTGGCTTTTAGACGAAATTTCACTGGACTTTGAATATGATAACCAAACTTTCCAAACGTTTTCGGCTGCCGACTTTTTGGCTGATTTTTCAAATTCGCCCAAAAGAAATTATATTGGCAACTTCGGAGCGGCAACAGCGACAAAGAAAAGTCGAAATCAGGACACGTTGAAATCTCTAGGGAATTACACTTATATATCACCAACTAGAAACAAATCAAACACAATAAAAATCCAAGGTAAGTAAGTATAGTATAACACTTTAGGGTCTATTAATAAGGAAAATAACACACTAGGTATGGAAAAATGTCTTTGACTCACTATTTGAGGCAATAATCCACAATTAGAAATTCGTAAATAACACATGGGTTTGTTGACGGTATTTTGAACTTATTTATTTAAATAAAGCTTCAAAATTTTGTTTTGTTCGAATTTTGCATTTCTTTAAGCCCGACCGTGTCATCAAGCGGTATTGCTGTCTTTAGAACTGGTTGCATTTTGTTTTGATCTCTTTAAACTATAATTTCTGTAGACTTTCCCCTTAGTGGCCTACGCTATTTTCTAGAATTGGGATGAACCTTACTCCCATTTCCTAATAACATACCTTATATATAATATATAGCCAACTGAAAAAACATACAGTCCTTGTCCCAAGGGAAGTGTTGTTCTCCTCGGAAGCATAGCTATTATACCTTTGGATTATTTTGAAAGAGAGGCTATTTTAAAATTTTGATAGGATGTCTTTGAGAGAAGGAGAGCGCTAAAATAAGCGTCAGACGGGCTCATATAAATCACGTAGACATAGTTATTTGACCTTTGGATGGTTCTGAAACCTAAAGATAAGTCAAAACCTGATCAGATGTCTTTAAGGAAAAAGGGCGCGGGAGAGGACCTGGCAACTTTTGAATCGACCCTTATAAAAAGAACTTGAATTTTCAATCCGATAAGCCCCTTCTGAGATTTCTACGAGCACTCATTTTATATAGTGGCCTGGGTATATAACACAGCCTTAAAAGACTTACTATATGGCCCTCTACTACGGGCAACCCTAGTGAGTCACCCTTTTATCTTCATGCAGTGACATTTATAGCTATAACTAACGTAATAGCTTAAGTATACTTATGAAGGATAACAATATAACATTGTCTAGTTATTATCAAAAACTGTATATTTTTTCTTATATAAGTGTTATCAATGATTTAAGACAATTAATAGCTATTTGCTAAGTACAATTTATAGTTCTGTAAAATTCCCAAGAGTTTCGTAAAATAGGCTATGACCCTTCCAGTTACTAATGCGAGGGACGGGCCGGTATTATTATTTTGAACAATTCCACTTTCTTTGCCATTGACTTAATACCAGAGGCGACCTTACTGATGCGCGGAGCCTTATGCAGCCAATACGCAGGGGATGATGTCCTGGTCACATTGTAAACGGGAGCAGTAATATTGTAGCCTTCAGGGGGAGCAGCATCAATGTGATTGATAGGATTCAGCAGGGGATCAGCCACGGATTGGGGGTGAATTAAATTGAATAAAAACACAAAAGATAGGGACATTTATCAGGTAAAGACGGACACAAGACTTTAACAAAGGGGGGATTTAGACATTTATAAGAATTTTTGAGTTTTACAACCTTTGACGCTGCAGAACATTAAAAAAGGGGTGGCATATTTGGATACTCCAGCCTTAGATTTTACTGCTTTTTCTGTGAGGCCACTCGTGAAGTCACAAAATCAATTATGTGATTGTAATTCGTAACATGTTTATTAGCGCGGGTCCCCACTGGGTTTTTAGAGCAGTGGGGTCAATTGGGTATTATGAGCAGGCCTGGTGGGGTTATACCACCTGCCACCCCAAAGGCTGACTCTGCTTAATACTTACTTATGAAAACAAGAGATTCTCAGCAATTACACACGACTCAAACCTTAAGAATTTATTTTATCAAGAGTCTAATATTTCACCAATGGCCTTGAGATATAAATGTCTACAAAATCGTCATTTTATAAATAAACTTTTTATAAACAAAAAGTAAAAACCAATTTTTTCTTTCAACTGAAATCAAGGAGTAACTTTAAAACTTAAAACGAACAGAAATTGTTACGTTTACGAGGGGTCACCCCACCTCAATCCCTCCCTATTTATGCTAAGGTTTTTGAGTTTTTAAAAAGCTTATTGTTCTAGTTAAACAGAACTTGTGTTTCAGGAGTCATTCTTAAGTAATTGGAGCAAAAAGTCAGACTTCGCATAAAAAGTAAGGTATTGAGGAGGGGTAGCCCCCCTTAAAACATTCTCTATAAAACTTACTACCATAATAATTAGCTCTCTATAAAATGTCTCCAAGATAAATGGGAGCCCTGATGCATCCTATTCCCCCCCAAAAAAGCAATTCTGCAAATTCTCCAAACTTTGACAATTACTCATAAAATGTTCTACGTCTCTCCCATATTCCTAACAAAGGGCACAAGAAGACCAGCCTCCCGGGACATTTTCATCATAAGAATCCAAGTGTGCCCTACGCTATGGCATAAAATTTGCAAACACCTACAACCAACACCTTAGCACGCTCCACGGTGGATTCAGTATCAACTAAAATTCCTCTCAATACATTACTTTAATCTGGTTATAAAATCATATGCTACTTTAATCTCCTGGTGGTAAAGAACCACATCCAAAATGCCAAGGAAATCATTAGGTTTGCAATTGGGACCCTGGTTATTATTCCATGCCCATGAGAAACCGGTTTATCGGGCAAATGTAATATCTGAAACAAAAATTTGATCATCTTGATAATGCTCTTATGACACAAATTTGGTAAACCCAGGTTTGCTTTAAGAGCCAAACTGCTTTCAAGCCGACTACTTTTTAAAATAAATACACTGCAGAGACTTCCATTGTCTCATTGTAGTGGCTCCCCACAATAAAATCATGAAACGCTGCCAAAAACCTAATAAGATGAAGATAGGCTGAAACAGAAAATTTAAGGAAAGCAAGAAATTTAAGGGAGATAATCATGAAAGAAGTTCAAACTCAGTTAATACATTGGTGCACCTTAAATTCAGTAAGTCAGAAAGGCTAGAAATATCTTCAAAAAATTGTTTTTAGCCTTAAATGTTCTAAAGAAATTTGACTCCTCGTTATAAGGAGCATCATTAAATTAAGCTTTTCAATACTTTCATTACAGCTGTGGCCAAGCCTCCCTCGTTAACCAGGTATGGCTCGAATGTGTAGTTTTATCGTTGGACGACTCTACAGGTTCCATTTTGATCTGTAGTTGGTCTTTATCTTACAAGACCAAGAAGTAACCTGGTACGCGTAGACATTCCGAGGGAGAAGGTTGGACGGTGCTTCTGGTAGCAATGGCACACCCTATGTGATGGTAAGACTTTATTTGTAGTTTTTCTATTGAACGACTCTAGTTTAGAAGAGAATACGACAAAAATGCAACAGATTTAATTTTATTCATGACTGAAAACAAAAATTGGACTGATTCTGGGTGCTTGTGAAGCGAACATTAAGCCAAATCTTCCTATAGTAATGGAGCATTATGAATATACTGGAGCATTGTGAATAGAGCATCTGTAGGGGCATTGTGATTGAGTTTGAATCCAAAGTAGTCTATACTGTTGTCCTGTGATTGTGTTTAAGCACCATCTATAACTCAAATCACGGAATAACAGTTAATAGACCTGAAAGAGAACAGAAAAAAAAATATATATTAAAATCTTGAAGCAAAGAGTTCAAAAAAAGAATAACTAACGTCTAATAAAGAATAGACAAATAAAAAGAATAAATGATGAAGAATAAAAGAATAACAAATACCTAAAATTAACCTAACTACCAAGGAGGCAGATGAAGCAGAAGCATTCAAAGGTAAGAAATCTTGGGCCAAAACTGATCTTACTTCTGACGTGAACCTACTTCTACCCTTATGGTTTTGAACTGCTTTGCTTAATTACTTGCGTTTCAAGCTTGTTTAACTTAGCTTAGTTTTACTTACAAAAAATAACAAATTTGAGTACTTTATATATTTGACATGCTTGTTGTCATAGTGTTGCATTTACATTTAAATGAAAATACTATAATGCTTTCATCTATTTCTTTACTTTTAATTAATGTAAAAACTTTTCCCACAAGACATCTTTTCAAAAAAAGTAAAGAGCTACATTAAGCCAAAAATAAACAAAAAAAGTTAATAATCTCCCAAGTGTAAAACTACCACAGATCACTATTCATAAAAACATGAAACTCAAAACAAACATAAATTACGATCAAATAGTTCGTGGTAAGGAACTGTAATAACCAGCGACCGGCCTCAATGGTAACCAAAACTGAAAAAAAATGAAATATTAATACCAATACTTACTTCAAAATAATTATATTTTTATGCTGATTTTAAATATATAATTTTCATCAAGTTCAGTTTTACCCATCAAAAGTTACGAGCCTGAGAAAATTACTGAAAAGTGAAAAAATCACTGAAAAATGAGCCTTATTTTAGAAAATAGAATGGAAGACCCCTTAAGTCATTAAATGTTAACAAAATCACACTATCAAATTCAGCATATCACAGAACCCCACTGCAGGAGTTTCAAACTCCTATCTACAAAAATGTGAAGTTGTGTCTTTTTTTTTGCCAGAAGACAGATCACGGATGCGTGTTTATTTTTTTTTTCCAGGGGTGATTGTATCGGCCCAGTGGCCCTACATTGTCGCAAGAGGACTAATTCTAACAGATATTAAAATTTAAAGTGCTCTTTTTAAGTGACAAAAATATTAGGTCTAAGTTGCAAACTTTGGCCGTTGTTTACATGTAGTAAGGATTATTGGGAAGTATACAGTCGGTTTCAGGGGAAATTTTTCGTGTTGAGGGGAAGGGAGTTACGTGGGAGGATCTTTCCATGGAGGAGTTTGTCATGAGAGAAGAGAATTTCCATGAAGGGACTGTAGGTTTTTCTGGCATTAATTAAAAAAAAGTGAAAAAAAAATTCAGCTGAAAGTAAGGAGCAGCATTAAAACCTAAGAAGAACGGATATTGTTGTGCAAATAAGGGGGTTCATCACTTTCATGATACCTTGATCTTTATGCTGAAGTATTTTTAGTAATTTTAATTATTGACTTTACGGCCTTTGTTCTTCAGGGGTCATTATTAAAGAATTGGGACAAAATTCAAGCTTTAGTGAAAAGAGCGAGGTATTGACGAGGGGGCGAACCCTCTCATATACTTAATAAAAACATACAAATATAGAAGTTAGTTACACAAGTTAATTCGTAAGTTACGTATATTTATTACTAACAAAAACGTTCGTAAAAAAAGTTCTAGTTGTCTTTTTAAGTAATCAAAAATTGGAGGACAACTAGGCCTCCTCCTCCTCTGCCCCCCTTTTTTTTATCATCAAATGTCCGATCAAAACTGTGAAAAAGCCATTTAGCCGAAAAAAATAATAATATGCAAATTTAGTTTTAATTATTCATGTGCAGTGAGCCAAAATCAAGACTTGCTTTAATTAAAAAACTTTCCGGAATTAAATAAAAAAATAGCTTTTGTTATTTTATATACGGAAATCATTCCGTATATGAAAGAGGTTATCCCTCCTCAACGCCTTGCTCTTTGCGCTAAAGTTTTTTATTGATTTAAAAAGTAGAGTTGTAAGAAAGAGTCAAACTTTAGCGAAAAGAGCCCGGTGTTGAGAAGGGGACAACCCTTTTCATACATGGAATACTTTCTGATCGTTTTAATGCCGCTCCTTGCTTGCAGTTACAAAAACCTGTTTTTTGTATTGAATAAATAGCTGAGTCAAACTCAAAATGAGCAAAAATTAACATGAATAGGGCTGATAATCTTCGTGCCTTCTCAAGACCAGAACGCAATTTGCGCTTAACTGAAAACAAAATACGCTTCAAATTAATATGTATACTTAATAATGTAAACCAGTCTTGAGATGTGACTTTGTCGCCTTTTTGAGAATTTTCATGTTCATATATAATTTTGATTTATTTGAACATCCGGCAAAATATTAATTGAATATTAAGAACTTATGCAACAAAACTACTCTTCATAGAAAATGTTGGCTAAACAATCATACCTTGTTCAAATTTTTACTTACAATCGAATGTTTGAATTCTCAAACTACAAAAAGCGGGAAACTCACAACCAATTTACAAGCATTGGTAAATTTACTTTTACAGGGATAAATGGTTTTCAATTTACCTTCTAATAAGCATTTGGAATTATTCAGGAGGAATATGGGTGGGGATCGGCCTGGGAAAGGAGGAATTCCCACAGGGTGGAAGTTTCCAGGGGAGAATTTTTTTTTGGAGGGGGGAGGGAAGAATACGCTTATTTCTGTAGGCAACATATTCATAAATGTCAACTGATACTGTGTAGTCTTGCACCCACATGAGTATTTCATCCAACTCATCTTAATTTATATAATTAATCTTAATAATTAATTACATCTTAATAATTAAGTTGTTCTTAACGAGTGTATACTGTTTATTTTTCAAGAGTTTATCGATTATCGGAAATATAGCTTTTAGTTTCTTTCATCCATGAAAAATTATCCCAAATGGGAATTCAAAATATTCGGTATGAAATTGTATTGCAGTTTTCATTCTTTTAACAACAGTTACTTACCGGTTTTTCGTTTTTTCTTCTCGAACTAAAGTAAAACAACAGAGGTGGCTTTAATACGAATTAGAAAATAATAGCACCCCAAATAGCAAAGCGTCTCCTAGTTGAAATGAAATAGTAAAAAATAATAATAAAAAAAACTGAAAAACATCGACAAATAATAAGCCACAATTACTACCAGACACACAACAACTACTACTGATACTACTAAGAGACTCAACTCACAATCAAAGTAAAAAATGCTACATAATAAATTAAAGATGAATAAAGTTCATAGAGCAGAAATACTACGCAACAAAAACCCTACAAAGCAAAAGTAATGAAGCTTTTAAAACTAAATAGATGGCAAGATCGATTGCCATATCCAATCGAGATAAATAGCATGTTCAACAATAAAAAACATTAAAAAACGCTTCAAAACATGTTTGTATAGATTTTTACGAGTAAGACAAAATTTTTTAGGGAAATGGGTTCAGACTCTGAAACCACCTCCTCCATGGATATGACTTAGTTTTTTTTTTGCATTTCATTTATTCGTACTGGATACAATGGATTGATGAATATGACATTACATTTTGGAAAGCTCCGCAGAACTCTCGCCTGGGGCCAAAAAGAATGGTTTTTGCTTGTCCATGAGCCAGAGCCTATGGTGTGCGAAGTGAAGTGGAGTTATATAGCCTATGTCAGAGAGGAGTATCTGAAGTTGTAGAGCCAAGCTTTCGTTTCATTACACAATGTTTCTGCTTTCGAGTGGAAAGTTTCGTTCTAGCAGACAAGCACCACTTTCAAATTGAAGATGGACTAAAATCTATAAGTGTTAAATATATGCGGCATTTACCCGGCCCCACAGCCAATATAAAAATGTGGCATTTTTCCACGGGTCCGAAAGTGCTGCCGTCTATTGTTTCTACCCATTTCTGTTCGTGATTTCAGCTGAATTTATCATTCGGTTTTTGGGACTCGGAATTGCGACAGAGAAATGGTATCAGATATGCCTAATAAACTTTAAATTTTCCCTCATTGCTAAAGAAATTGGAGCTTATCCTTTGCTTTCCAAGCGGTGACGTTAGAAAGTTGACTTACGGCAAAAAAAGAATCAACTTTTGAACTAAGACAGATGAATTTTCCATAGTTTCATGGATCCTTTTTGAGCCCAGGAAAATTACAGTTAAAAAATTATAAAACGTACTCATTTCGTTATGGTTCTTCGTAACTGCCATCTCCTTCAAAATAATCGGTCAAAAGCAGTTTCGAGTACTCTGTTAAAAATCTTCTTCGCTAGGTTTATTCCGAAATTCTTCATAAAATCTTAATCAAATTAAAATTAATTTGATTAATAATAATTTTATTTAAATAATAAATAATAATATTATTTGATTAATAATAATTAATCAAATTAATCAAATAATTCAAATGAATTATAATATCAAATTTATTAAAATCTTTAATAAATTAAGGCGTCAATGCCCTACCAAAAATATTGGAAAATGCTACTGCAAAAGCCACCACTTGTTAGTACCTAGGCATTGCTGTCTATTTCAACGCTTACTTTGCTTTTTAAAGAGTGCCCAGGAGTCGAAGAGACTCTGAGGTTCAGGAATTCTCGTGCTGTAAAGCAAAGTTTTGCTTATGCTCAAGAGCTGGAGCTAGGAATAAGAAATGGTGTGAAAGTTAAAATTTTTTGTCTACAAGTCACAATCATTACAATTATGGGTGGCATAAACAAATTGAAAAAAAAAACAACAGAACATTGAAATCACAACCTATAATTTCGCAGCAATGGATCTATTGATACTAGATCCGTTTTTTTTTTAAGTTTATGAGTATATAAAGGTTAGAGAAGTTACAATAATGAAAAAAATGTAGGATAACTGTGGGAAATATATAAAAACAACAAATTTATTTTCTATAAATGAAATGGAAGAGAAAACAAGGAAAGGATTTACATTTAGAATATCTCAGTATGGAACAGACACCAAAGGATAAAAGAAAAAAAAACAACAAACAATTAGACAAGAATCATATGTAATTTTTTTTTAAATAATATAGTCTATCTATAAAAAACCCTCTTTTAATGGTCGATTTTTGGCAGGATTTAAGAGTACGTTGCCGGACACTCCTAGTTTTCCGTTAAGATTCTGTCGAGTTCTTTTGCAGCATACTTGAGATTCTTCTATAGTATTTTCACTGGCGTTTCTATCTTGGAAATTAAATAAAAAAAAACAAGTTTTTTTAAATGAAAGTAAGAAGCAACATTAAAACTTAAAACGAACAGAAATTACTCCGTATATGAAAGGGGCTTTTCCTCCTGAACGCCTCGCTCTTTACGCTAAAGTTTAACTCTTTCTCTTAACTCTATTTTTATAAAGGTAAGAAACTTTAGCGTAAAGAGCGGGACGTTGAGGAGGAAAAGCCCCTTTCATATACGGAGTAATTTCTGTTCGTTTTAGTTTTAATGTTGCTCCTTACTTTCATTTAAAAAAAAACTTGTTTTTATTTAATTTCTGGACGTTTTTGAATTAATGTATGTTTTGATCTTGGCTCTCCGCACATAAATAATTTAAAGAAATTTGTATATTAATTAATTGCAATTAATCGGAAGATTTTGAGAAAAAGGAGCGAGGGAGGAGGCCTAGTTGCCCTCCAATTTTTGGATTACTTAAAAAAGCAACTAGAACCTTTAATTTTTTACAGACGTTTTCATTGGTAAAAAATATACGTAACTTACGAATTAACTTACGTAACGAACTTCTATATTCGTATGTTTTTATTGCGTTTTTGAGGGGGTTCAACCGTCTTCGATACCTCGCTCTTTACAGTAAAGCTGAAATCTTGTCCCAATTCCTAAAGAATGGCCTCTGAATCACAAAGGCCGTAGAATAAATAGTTGAAATTACTAAAAATACTTTAGCGTAAAGAGTGAGGTATAACGAGGAGGTAAACCCATCATATGCGTAATAATTTTTGTTCGTTTTAAGTTTTAATGCTGTTCCTTACTTTCAGTAGAAACAACTTTTCATATTTTTTTTCCCTTGTTTTTTCAAATAATGCTAGAAAATCCTGCCCCCCTTCATTGAAATTCTCTTCCCCCATGAAAAGTTTCTACATGGAAATATTCTCCCACGTAGCCCCCTAAACCAAAAACATCCCCCTGAAAACGTATGTACACTTCCCAGTAATCATTACTATATGTAAACACAGGTCAAAGTTTGTAACTTGCAGCCCCTCCCACGGGGACTGCAGGGGAGTAAGTCGTCCCTAAAGACATAGTTATTAGGATTTCGACTATGGTGAATAAAATGGCTATGTCAGAATTCTGATCCAGTGACTTTTGGGAAAAAATGAGCGTGGGAGGGGGCCTAGGTGCCCTCCAATTTTTTTGGTTACTTAAAAAGGGCACTATAACTTTTGATTTCCGTTGGAATGAGCCCTTTCATGACATTCTAGGACCACTCAGTCGATACGATCACCCCTGGAAAAAAAAAACAAAAAAAAAACAAATAAACACGCATCTGTGATGTGATGTTCTGGCAAAAAATGCGAAATTCCACATTTTAGTAGATAGGAGCTTGAAACTTCTACAGTAAGGTTCTCTGATACGCTGAATCTGATGGTGTGATTTTCGTTAAGATTGTATGACTTTTAGGGGCTGTTTCCCCCTATTTTCTAAAATCAAGCAAATTTTCTCAGGTTCGTAACTTTTGATACATATAACTGATCTTGATGAAACTTATATATTTCAAATCAGCATTAAAATTCGATTCTTTTGATGAAATTATTGGTATCAAAATTTCATTTTTCAGAGTTTCGGTTACTATTGAGCCGGGTCGCTCCTTACTACAGTTCGTTACCACGAACTGTTTGATTGGCTCTGGCCTTCTAACAAGAGCCTAGAGATACCCATCAAAACAAAGCAAGTATTCCAGCTTTGAAAACTTCTCCGTATACCCAATTCTACCGCCAACATAAAAGCACTGTATACACAAATACAATGCCACTTAAAAAATAAAAAATCCATCAAATTAAAATAATTATTTCTTTTCCGCATAAAGAAGCACAATTTTAAAAATTACGAGCATAAATGCACTCTTCTAAGTAATCAAACTGAAAGAACCGATTTACCGATTGACTGCATTATAATTATATTTGAAGTATTGACTATTTTATTTATTTTATAATAATTTTTCCATTAATTTAGCAGTATAGATTAACGAGCACAAAGACACGTCACTTCTTTTTCTAAGATAAAAAACAATGACGAATTCTAGAATTAGGATTATGATCAAGATTGTCTTTCCAATTGATTCAATCTTTTTATTAGGGTCTCTACCATAAAACCTACCTCTAGGGATATGAAGCAGTAAGTATACGATAAGCTATAAGAAAACAAAATAATAAAGTTTTAGTTAAACAAGTTTTTCAATTTTTATTAAAATAAAGGGAAAATAAAATGTCCTGGATTCTATATTTTTCTTGTTTGTTGAATCTGAAAGCGGTTTCCTGAATGAGGAGCAGAGACCATACAAGGAGCAGAAGAGCTTGGATGAGCAGTAAATTCGTTTATTGAGGGGAGAGCAAAAAAGATAATTTATTAAAAATGTTTAGGGTTCTGTTTCTTTCAAAATGTGAGAAGGGGAGAGAAAGGAGCAAAAACAAGAACTTTACGGAGAATTTAATGAATTTAAAGTTAAGAACCCTTGATTTTTATTTGAACTTTACAATTACTAGAAGTCTGTTATGTTGCAACGCCTTTTTCTGTGAAAATGAATGCTATCACACAAAAAGACGGCAACAGAAAAAGTCTTCCACAGAGTTCGTTACGAATTACTGCTCAACTCTAAAATTTAACGTAGAAAAGAAAAAGGATGTCAATCGATTGGAGATAAAAGACAAATAAAAAGTGATAAAAAAGAAAGAAGAACAGCTCTAAAACTTAAAACTGACCCTATATATAGAGGACAAAATTAAAATCTGCGTTCGTTTTAGCCATCCTTCGTTTTTAGTTCTACTAAGATGTCCTCACTAGAGGATCATTGGTGGATGCTGAACAAGAATGGAGTACAAAAAAATGGTCAAAATGATCTTGTCGTCTTTTGCTAAGCAAGAACAAGAAATTGGGCAGCAAGCAGAACTCTACTGAGTTAAGCAACTCGTGTATGAAACCGAGAAGCCCTAGAAAAGTACAGTATAATCTATATTTAAGACAGGAAAAGGCTAAGGAATTCCGGTCAGGGTAAAAAGCTTAGAAAAGATACAAAATGTCAAAAGGGAGCTAGAGAACAAGGTAATAGCTAGAACAACTCATCATATAGGGAACGGAAACCCCATAGTTAAAAAGAGGGTAAGAACTATGCTACGTCCAGACAAACTGCCAGAAACAAAACTTAAAATATGAGACCATAAATATTAATTAGCACACTTTCAAAATAGAGCAAAAAAGCATCATTAAGTAAAAAAAAGATTTATATGCATATTTTGTTTGAATAATATAGTCTTTCTACAAAAAACCCTCTTTTAATGGTCTATTTTTGGCAACATTTAAGAGTATGTTACACGACACTCCTAGTTTTCCGTTAAGATTCTGTGGATTGTCCCCTTGTACGAGAATCCTGAGACGCCAGAGGAAGAAGACCAGGAACTGCCTTTGTATTAATAAGTTTATGAACCAGAATGACATCACCCTGTCTTCTTCTATAAACCAGAGTTGGGAGTTTCAGCTTGCATAGCCTTGTAGGGTAAGGGAGCTCATGCAGTCCACTCACCATCTTAGTAGCTCTTCTCTGGACATCTTCAAGAATTTTAGCATCTTTTTTTAAAAAGGGGGGGTGCAAGGACCATGTCTGTCTCAAGCCTCGGCTGAACAAGTCCTTTATACAAAAGGCTCAGAATGTTAGGAGAATGGGAGGAAATTGTTCTTTTTATGAGCCCTAGTGATGAGCTAGCTGCTGCTGCTGCCTTCTTTGCATGAGTGCTAAATTTAAGATCATTGTCAACAATTACTCCTAGGTCACGTTCTCCCAATACTGGAGAAAGGAGCTGACCATAAAGAGAGTAAGTTGTATTGATATTCTTGTGCCCAAAGTGTAAAACATGACATTTTGACACATTGAAAGTGAGTAGCCAAGATTTCGCCCACACGCTAAGGAGATCAAGGTCATTTTGAAGTTGGGAAGTATCTTCAAGAGTGCTAGCTGGACCAATTACCTTGGAATCATCAGCATATAACGTCATCCTGCTTTTAAGCGCTAGAGGAGCATCATTTATGAAAATATTGAACATGGTGGGGCCAAGAACACTACCCTGTGGAACCCCACTGATAACATTCTGAGAGGATAGAATAGGATTGCCATCTGCATCAAACAGTCTTATATGCTGAACACGCTTCCTCAAGAAATCCAGAATCCATTTAAGAATTTTTATCCTCCAAACCAATAGATTGTAGCTTAAGCTCAGGTCTCCTATGACAACCTTTGTTGAATGCTTTTGAAAAATCAAGGAGGATCATGTCAACAGGGATTCCCAACTCCAGTAGTTTTGTAATATAGTCATGACTCAAGCAGATTAGTGTCAACTGATCTGTTGCATTGGAAACCATGTTGATAGCTGTTAAGAAGATGATTCCGATCAAGATGGTCAATAACTGCTTTGTTGACAATACGTTCAAGAAGCATAACAACAACAGAGGTAATACTAATAGGCCGGTAATTTTCCACAGAATCTTTCCTTCCCTTTTTGTGAATGGGGGTAATATATGCCACTTTCCACTCAGCAGGAAGCTTTGAGCTATCAAGAGATAGTCTAACGAGTTTTGAGAGTGGGTATACTATTTCTGTTCTGCACCCATGCAAGAGACAGGGGTGGAGGCCATCTGGCCCTGCAGATTTATTTACATCCAACAAAGCTAGCTGTTTCATAACAGATTCCTCAGTCAGCTCAAGAGGTGGCATTGGTTGAGTAACAATATATGAGGGGGGAGCTGGGAGCTTACTAGCAGTTTCTGATGTAAAAGCTGATGCAAATTGGTCATTTAGGATCTTGGCTTTAATAGCTGGGTCTGAAACTGTCTGACCATAATGAGTCAAATCAGGGACAGAGTGCCTATTTCGACATTTAACAGAAGCATACTGCCAAAACAGCTTGGGATTTTTTTTTATATTTTCAGCTAACCTATCTTCATGTTTCTTCTTCAGTTGTTTGATGGAATTGGTGGCCTCATTCTGTGCCTTTTGATACTTCTGATAGTTTGCATCTGTTTTCTTTTTATTGAAGTGTTTCCAGGTTCAATTCTTCCTATTCAGTAGTTTGCTAGTTCGACAAGTCATGAAGGGTAGTGTTTTTGCCTGTCTCCTCCAAAATGTTCTAGTGTGAGCTTTTTCAAAAAACTAGCAATACGGCTTTGAATTTCTGCCAAGATTCTTCGATATCTGAAGTGAATATGGTATCTCAATCAAAGTCAGCAAGTCTCTCAGAGATACGCCAGTAATCAATAACTTTGTGTTGTTTAGGAAGAGGTTGAGTAGTAGACAAGCGCAATTCTTTGAGGATAGCAGCATGATCACTGTTACCAGTCTGTTACAAATCTGGATTATTAAGAATAACTAGGTCCAGTATGTTGGATGCTTGACCATCTCTATACCGTGTAGGTTGGTCAACAGTTTGGAACAGCGAATATTCAGACAGACAAGTAAGAAATGGAGATTCCTGTTCTTTGGCTGAAAAACCAGAACCATCAACCCAATCATGATTGGGAAAATTGAAGTCTCCAAGAACCACTGCATGTTGGTTGCAAGAGTCTTTGATAATATCAGAAATGATATTAGCAAGATACTGTTCTGATTCAAGGCAAGAGGGAGTATTAGGACTACAATAAACCACTCCAACCACCATTGTAGAATTACCACACTGCAGTCTAACCAAGACATCCTCAACCCAAACACAGCAATAGGAAGAAGGAATCAAAGTGCTTACCTTGAAACTGCTTTTTACATATATTCCAACACCTCTCCTGCAGGCATCGGACTCAATGTTAGATATGAGTTGGTATCCACTGATTTCAAGTGCTTGGGCTGTAAGAGGCTGTTTCACATTTTTGGGGCATATCTCAGATATGGCTGCAATATCAACTGTTTCTTTTGCTAGGCGGAGATGGAATTCTGGAACCTTGTTGAAGAGGCCATCAGTGTTCACACTAAGAATCCTTAATGTTCCAATATCATTTGCATGACGAGTTGCACTTTTGGTTGCACTGTGCAGAGATGATTTATTAGCAAAAAATACACCAGTAGAAAGAGGCTCAGTTGATGAAGCACCAGAAGAAACTGTTGAATTAGCACTGAAAAAATG